>NC_056733.1:409831984-410131984 GCF_019279795.1 Protopterus annectens | reverse complement strand
CCATATGTCATTCTTTCACTCCCAAGAAAGGGTAGAGAAGGATTGAGCAACCAGGATGGATCCAACATCTTGGTCATCTAACAGCCCAGGAGGGGGTAGGAGGGAGGGACCTAAGAATGAAGGAGAGATGAACAACTCACATGGAACGTTATGGTAAGTACATAACTTCTTTATGTGAAGTTGTTCTATCTCGCCGTTCAAGCTTTACTGATGGGTAGCGTCCCAAGCACCATCAATCTCGGGTGAGTATATTTCTCAGGACCTTGGATCCAAAAGAAGGCCCTGTAAACTTTGTAATGAGTGATAAAGGTATGAGGTTTTGACCAAGTGGCTGCTGCACAAATGTTATCAACAGGAAGTCTGGCAGAAAAAGCAGAGGATGTAGAAACTGCTCTGGTTGAGTGAGCTTTAATTTTATGCTGCAAAGGCATATTGGCAGCTGATTAAACAAAAGTGATACAATCAGATAACCATTTAGACAGAGATGTTTTAGCCACTCGTCTACCCTTCCTGGAGTCTGAAAATGAAACAAAAACTGGTCTGATTTTCTGAAGTCTTTTGTTCTATTCAAATAAAATCTGAGCTGCCTGTGAACATCAAGTTTGTGCATCATGTACTCTAAATTGTTTGAATGGTTGGGGAAGACTGGCAAATCAATAATTTGGTTGAGATTGGTTTCAGTGCAAACATTGGGCAAGAATGAGGGGTTTGTTCTAAGTGAGACTCTGTCAACATGGAATATCAAATAAGGAGGCTTGAGGGATAAAGCCTGAAGCTCGGACACTCTGCAGGCAGAAGTAATAGCTACTAGAAAGATGGTTTTCTATGACAAAAATTTGAGGTCACAAGAGGAAGCTGATTCAAATGGCGGAAGAATTATGCGGGAAAGCATAAAATTTAGATTCCATGGAGAATAAGGAGATTTCACAGCTGGTCTAATATGAAAGGTCCCTTTGAGAAAGGTTTTGGATAACTTGAGACATATAATATTCAATCCTTCAAATCAAAGATGAAAATTAGAAATAGCAGCCATTTTAACACAAATTGTTGCTGCTGCAGCTCCTTTGTTAAAAATCATAGTCAAGAACTCTAAAATGGAGGCCATAGGGGCTTGGTAAGGATCAATATTGTTTTTAGAGGCTCATAGAAAATGTTTTTCATTTGCTAAGATATAGCTTCCTAGTAGAAGATTTATGACAGGATAAGAGGATATGTTTTGTCTCACTGGAGAGATTATGGAACCTGGCTATTTTGGGAATTGGAGCAGCCAAGCTGTCAGCTTCATGGACTGCAGAAAGGGATGAAGCTCCCCCGACGAGTGCGTTAGAAGGTCTAGAACTGGGTCCAGAATCCAAGGGACCTCCAACAGATGAAGTCGAAAAAAGGGGAATCAAATCTGACGAGGCCAAAGACGGGCTATTAGAATGATGGTCCTTCCCAGGGTTTTTGCATTCTGTAGAACCTTAGATATCAACGGGATTGGTGGAAATGCATAGAGGAGACCCAGAGGCCAATCGTGTACGAGTGCGCCCCTTGGGGCTTCTCCCGGAGGGGGAATCAGGGCAAAGTAGCTTCTGCATTTTGTGTTCATGTGTCTGGCAAAAAGGTCGCAGCAAGGCTGGCCCCACCTGTGGAATATCATGTCCGCTATTTCTTTCTTGAGGGATCACTTGTGGGGCAACAGTACTGCCTTGCTTAGCTTGTCTGCTATCATGTTGGTTTTCCCGGGATGTGTGTTGCCGAAAGCGGTGGTTGGAAACAGCTCACTACCATACTCCGAGAGCCTCGCAAAAAAGGGGGTAAGACTTTGTTCCTCCTTGTTTGTTCAAATACCAGATCACAGACATGTTTTCTGTCTGAATTGCAATCGTACCAGAGGAAGAGAGTCCCGAAAGTACTGGAATGCCAAAAAAACTACTCTCATCTCCAGGACATTGATATGCAGATGTCTCTCTTGATCGGTCCATGTGCCTTGGGCTGTCTTTCCCTGAAAATGCCCCCCCCCCACCATATCAGGGAAGCGTCCGTGGTTACTGTGGCTGCTGGAGGGGGTAGCACAAATGGGCGTCCTATCATGACATGAAGTGAGGTCAACCACCACTGAAGATCCTTTTTGCAGGAATTTGTGATCATTATCGTGTGAGACATGGGAAGCTCTTAGTAAGACCACTGAGTGAACAACAGCCGTTGTAGTATCCGCATGTGCATATGAGCTAGTGGTATGGCTAGAATTGCTGCTGCCATCATGCCTAACAATTTCACAACTTCTGATGCTGGTGCTCTGTCTTTGGATATCAGAACGCTGACATGCTGACAAAGAAGAATCTTTCTATTGGAAGCCTTAATGTGGTGGTGGTGTCCAGTTCTGCCCCGATAAAAACAATATGCTGCAATGGCGACAAGGCAGCTTTTTCTGAGTTTATTGTAATGCCCAGTTGATTGCAGAGTGACAGAGTGGACTCCCTGACCTGAATGAGTTGATGCCTGGTGGTGGCGGTAAGGAGCCAATCATCTAGGCACGGAAACACCTGGAATCCTAGACGTCTCAGGTGAGCCATGACCACTGCCATGCATTTGGTGAACACTCTGGGGACTATAGTGAGACCAAAGGGCAGGGCTTGAAACTGGTAATGATTGGCTCCCAGCCAGAAGCGCAGGTGATCCCTGGATTGCCTGGCCATTTTTATGTGGTAGTACACATCCTTGACATCTATCGAGCACATCCTATTGTCTTTCCCTAAGAAGGGAAGTATACACTGAAGCATGACCATCCGGAACTTCTCTTTCTTTACATATTTATTGAGTATGCTGAGGTCCAATATGGGTCTCCAGTCCCCCATTTTTTTGGGACTAAAAAGAATCCTGAGTAAGTTCCAGATCCTGTCTGGTCTGCTGGGATTGGTTGGATGACTCTTTCTTAGCAACGTTTGGACCTCTATTGTTGCTTGTTCCCTTTAACTGGGTGGAACGTCTGGGATTTTTCTTATGGGTGGGAGGGGGTGTGGCGAATGGGATGAAGTATCCTTTGGAAATGATACTTTGTACCCAGCTGTCTTTTGTTATTTTGAGCCAGGCATTTGGGTACAAAGATAAGCGACCCCTGACTGCCTGCAGAACAAGACAGTCGGGCCTCCTTTTAGGAGCGCTGGTAGGGCTTCCCAGAGAAGTGATCTCTGTCACCCTGGTGTTGCGGACCCTCTCTGCCGTGAGGGCGGCATCTTCCATTATTGCCCCCTCCTCTGCCTCTGGAGGGGGGGTTCACCATGTGTGTCCTGAAAGGCTCCTTGGGCTTTTCAGAACCACATTTTTCCTTCCCTTTAACCTTTAGGATAGGGTCTGGTAGGGATGGAAAAATGGACCCCGATGGCAGACAAGAGTCTTGCCGTCCTGCTCACACCTGGTTAAGATTTCCTTCAGTTTAGGCCCGAAAAGGGACGAGCCATCAAAGGGAGTATTCATGAAGGATGACTTGAAGGGCTCCACAAAGGAACACAAGCACATCCAGGAGTGTCTCCTACGAGCAACTCCTGTACCCGCTGTTCTATTCGTTCCATCAGCTGCATATGAGATGAGGCGCATGGATGAGTTTACTACAGAACTGAGAGTAGCAAGCTGAATGGCAACTTTGTCGGTAGCTACTGTACTCCGAAGAGCATCTCCTAGCTCTTTAAGGAGATCTCTTTGTAACCTGGTGAAATGGGGTAAATAGTTGAGCGAACGAAGAGCAAAAGTCGCTGAACTAAACATGCGCTTCCCATATCTATCCATGATCCTGGAGTCTCTGTTAGGATGGATAGACGAGGAAGTTTCAGACAATTCCTTTTTGGTGGCTGCCGCCGCCACCACCATGGCTGCAACTGGAACACCTTTTGTTAAGAAAGATTTGCCAAAGGGGGCAGATATGACCTTATTAGGCCTCCTAGGGACAGGCTCCATAGTATCCAGAGACTCCCACGCCCTTCGTGGAACCAGCTGCATCAGCTCATCGAAGGGTGGACACACCATGAGGTGGAGGGGTGGAGGGCTGAGACCCGAAAGCCTTCAGGAGAAAGTACAGTTTTGTACCTACCATAAATGTAGATGTTCGAGTGCTAATACAGCTGCAGTCATAACAGATGGGTTCTCCTGCTGTCAGGCGGGTCCTTGGCCGGCCGAATTCCAAAGTCTAGGTCCGGCATCAGTTGTCGTCGCTTCTTCCCTGACGTCAGTGCAACAGGGGTATAAAGGAACCAGCCAACGCCATTTCCTTCAGTTTTTCTTGCCCCAGATGTCAGGTGCCCCCAGAAGGAAGGCAATACATAAATTTGTGTAATAATGCAGTGCAATATAACAAACATACAGTAGTTGCAAGCAAATACATCATAAATGAATACTCCAATCAGGTTGTATGAGGATGTGTTAGCCTATAGGCCTGTCCCAAGAGGGGAAGGAGGGAGGGAAACCTGGACTGCAGCTGTATTAGCAGTCAAACATCTACATTTATGGTAGGTACAAAACTACTATGTTCATCGTGCATACAGCTGCAGTCATAACAGATGGGTAGAATCCCAAAGCTAAGAAAGGGGTGGTAGGCACTAGGTGGAACTAGGAGGAGCCAAAATGCCCTGCAAGACTGCAGTGGCAAAGCCTGCTCTAGATTTGGAGTATAATGGTAGGTTGTAGTGCTTGGAGAAGGTATGCACAGATCTCCAAGTGGCTGCTTCCAAAATATCCTTGGTAGGAGCACCTCTGAGGAAGGCTGCAGAGGTGGCTGTGGCCCTGGTGGAATGAGTTCTAATGCCTGTAGGTACAAGTTTTGCCATGAAAGGAATAGCAAAAGCGTATGCAGTGGGCTATCCATTTTGAGATTGTCTGTTTGGAAATAGGCTTTCCTTGAGCTCCTATCGCATAGGCCACAAAGAGCTGTTGATTTTCTGAAAGGCTTTGTTCTGTCCAAATAATAACGCAGTTGTCTGTGGATGTCCAAGGAATGTAGCAATCTCTCCCCTTTGTTTTGAGGATTAGGATAAAAAGTAGGTAATGTATGACCTGATTTAAAGCTACCTTGGATACCACTTTAGGCATAAAGGACGGATTGGTTCGTAAGGAAACTCTGTCCTGATGGAAGATGATAAAAGGCTGGACAGCCATGAGAGCCTGTAGTTCTGAAACTCTACGAGCTGAGGTGATAGCCAGAAGGAAAGCTGTTTTCCAGGACAAATATTGCAAATCTGATGAGGCAGCTGGCTCAAAGGGAGGCAAGGTCAGTTTTTCCAGAATGAAATTAAGATCCCAAGCAGGTATTGGTTGTTTCCTTGGAGGTCTTAAATTCTTAGCCCCTCTGAGGAACTGTCTTAAGAGAGGGTGAGAGAATAAAGGTGGATCAGTGTTGTATTCTGCAGAAATGGCTGAGGCATGGATTTTGATGGAGGAGAAAGAAAGTCCACTGCTTAGCAGTTCAGCCAAATATTGTAGTATTTGAGATAAATTCAGTTTTCCAGGATCCTGGCCCTTTTTCTCATTCCAGACACAAAAATGTTTCCATTTTGCGGAGTAAGCTTTTCTAGTTGATGGCCTTCTGGCCTCCAAAATGACATCCTGCACCTCCTTGGAGAATAGGGCCTGCTGTGATGCTAAGGAATCTTCCATGCGGCTAGATTGAGTGTTTTTAGCTGGCTGTGAAGAGTTTTGAAGCTGTGCTGAGTCAGAAGAAGAGGTATTAGAGGCAGGGTCCATGGTGGGGAATGAGTCAGACTCCTCAGGAGTGGGTACCAGTGTTGCCTTGGCCAGTCCGGAGCAATGAGGATCATCTTTGGTCTGTCTGCTCTGGTCTTCAATAGAACTTTGGGCAGCAGAGGAAGAGGTGGGAAGGCATAAACGGTCATTGATGTCCAACTGAAAGAGACAGCGTCCACTCTCCAGGCCTTTGGATGGAAGATCCTTGAGCAGAATTTTGTCAATTGATGATTTTTGTGGGAGGCAAAGAGATCTATGTCTGGCCTTCCCCATTCTTGGATTATTTCTGTAAAAACTTTTGGATGCAATTTCCATTCGTGTGGATCTGTCATATTCCTGCTTAGGTTGTCTGCCAGCGTGTTTTCCTTGCCTGGAAAGTACTGTGCTTGTAGTTCCATTTGTA
Source organism: Protopterus annectens (assembly GCF_019279795.1). Taxonomy (NCBI): domain Eukaryota; kingdom Metazoa; phylum Chordata; order Ceratodontiformes; family Protopteridae; genus Protopterus; species Protopterus annectens. The sequence goes on along the minus strand of NC_056733.1, from coordinate 410,125,866 downwards.
AGTCCATGGCCATGTTCCAAAGTGACATGGCCAGTCTGCATAGGGGGTAAGAATGTGTTCCTCCCTGCTTGTTTATGTACCACATAACTGTGGTGTTGTCCGTTCTTATCAATAGTTGACCTGGTTGTAGAAGGTCCTTGAAAGCTATAATAACATTTATTACTGCTAGCATTTCTTTTAGACTGATGTGAAGGTGCTTTTCTTTTTGGGACCATTTGCCCTGAATGCACCGATCTGTCATGTGCGCCCCCCAGGCGTAGTCCGAGGCGTATGTTGTGATGACTTGATTTGCTTGAGGCTTGCTGAATGGAAGACCTGTGTTTGTTTGACATGCTTGAGCCCACCACAGAAATTCCTTTTGCAGACATGGAATTAGTGGTATTATTGTTTCCAAACTGTGGCTGTGTTGAGACCATATGTTTTTCAGGTACCATTGTAGTTTCCTCATATGCAGCTTTGCACATGGGATTAGTAAGATGCAAGATGCCATGAATCCCAGAGCCTGCAGGATTTTCCTTGCAGTCAGCCTGGTGCAATTTGCTAGTGTTCTGAAGTCTTGAATTAGTTGCCCCTGCTTCTCTGGCGTGAGGTAGGCCATCTGGGTGTTTGTGTCCAAATTGGCACCCAGGAAAATTATCTTCCGAGAGGGTATTTAGCCTTGATTTCTTTTGTTGACTGTGTATCCCAGAGAGTTCAATAACATTATTACATAAGCCAGATGTTTCAGAAGAATGTGCTTGCTGTCCGCTTGGATCAGGCAGTCGTCCAATTAGGGGTATATTTGTATCCCTTGAAGTCTGCAGTAGGCAATTACTGATGCCAGGCATTTAGTGAATACTATGGGCGCAGTAGATAAGCCAAAGGGCAATGCAGAGAATTGATAATGGGTTGAACCTGCAAGAATTCTGAGGTACCTTCTGCAATTTTGTCTGATTGGGACATGCAGGTATGCCTCCTTGAGGTCCAATGTTACCAGCCAAGACTCCTTGCCCAGCATGGGAAGAAGTTGCTGTAGAGTGAGCATCTTGAATTTTGGTACGAGTAGAAATGTGTTTAGGATGGATAGATCCAAAATAGGTCTCCAATCATTTCCCTTCCTTGGCACCAGAAATAGCCTGGAATAAAAACCTTGACCTTGTTCGTGCGTAGGTACCTCTTGAATAGCTTTCATGTTTATGAGATCTGTAATTTGCCTTTGTGCCTCTGCCCTTTGATTGTGTGGCAGGTTTGGCATGCCTCTCATTTTTGGAAGGGTGTGAAAATGGAATTTGTAGCCTCTGGTTATAATGTCCAGGATCCATTTGTCCTTTGTGACAATATGCCAATTTTTTGAAAATAATGCCAGCTTTCCTCCTAAGGGGCTGCCATTTGAGACCTGGTTGGCATGCAAAGGGGAAAGTCATTGGGTTTGCTTTCTGAAAGATTGTGAGTTGTCCTCACCACCTCTTTGTGTAGGAGCTTGCCATTGTCTGCCTCTAAACGATCCTTGGGATTGTCCTCTGCCCCTCGGGCGCCTGTATCTGCCTCTTTGGGGTCTGTCTGTGGCAGGAAAGGACCAGTTTTTGTAAGGCCAATTTCTACTAAAACGCGGGGTTGAACCTGTAGAAATTCTTTCACAGTTTGCATTGATTTAGCCTTTTCCTCCATTTTCCTTAATACCTCCTCAGCATTAGCACCAAATAGTACATCCTTTTGAAGAGGGCGCCTAGTAATTTAGCTTTGACATGATCAGGCAAGGCTTGTTCCTTGAGCCAGGCATGCCTACGTATGACTGATCCTGTAACAGCAGCTCTACATGAGGCCTCTAGAGCATCAAAACCACATTGTAAGGTATGCTTACCCACTTGTTCTGCACTATGCATCAAATCCTGCAACTCCTTCAAGTCTGGTTGTTCAGGTTGTGACATTTTACTTTTCAATTGTGATAACAAAAACTGTTGGTATTTTAGCATATGAAACTGGCAGTTTAAGGCCCTCATGGATAAGGTAGCAGAGGTATATACCTTTTTTCCCCACCTTTCTAAGGATCTGGAATCGCTCTCGGAAGGCAATGGATTTTTAGCAATGGAGGCCTTAACTCCCTTGGGGCCCTGTGAGATGGTTTCTGGGTCAGCAGCATGGCTTTTGTATAGAAATTGGTGCGAGTCAGGGACTCTGTAGTACCTGTCAGGCTTAACTGGAGTTGGAGGTAGAGAGTCCGGGTTAAGGCAGGCCTCCGAGTAAACATCATCTAGGATGTCCAAGACAGGAGGTATAGCCAGAGGCCTGTGCTGAGGAAGCAAGAGAAATTCCCTGAGCCTTTTCTTGGAATCTGAATAATCCTGGCCTTCCCAGTGGAAGTGCTCCCTTAAGGTATGCAAAGTTTCCCCAAATGAGTAATCCTCAGGGGGGGATACAGAAGGGATGGACTCCTCCGCATCAGAGTCTTCAAAAGGGGAGTAAGAATGTTCCTGATCATCAGAGTGCTCTGAAATAATGGAGCCCTGATCAGAGGAGGGGGAATCTTCCTCCACTCTAGGCCTTTTGTCCGGAGGGGGCTGAGAACCTCTGATAAGAGTAATTAAATCCTCAGCCATTTTAAGCATCTGTTTCTTAGGCATGGGGCCTGGAGATGGGCCCTGTGTAGCTGGTCTCTTAGAGTGCATGGTTGCTTTAGACTTTGTGAAAGCCTTGATGGAGAAAGAAGAGGAAGGTCTGAAGACACCTTGAGTGGAGGTGGACCTGTCCACATTCTGAGTTTCAACGCCAAGATTGGCTTCAGTATCTGTAGTCGGGGTGTGGGCCGAAGAGCCTGCGACCTCGGTATCTGTAGTCGGGGTGTGGGCCGAAGAGCCTGCGACCTCGGGTACAGGAGACACCGTCAAAGAAATGTCGTTGGTGGTCAGGGGCTGCGTAGGTGCCTCGCTGAGAACCGGACCATGTGTAGTCGGGTTTGGCGTGGTGTCTGTAGAGGCCGTGGACCTCGTGTGTCGGTCCTTGTCTCTGCGTTTTTTAGACAAAACCGGAGTTGGAGTATCCGACGACATAGTATAGTTAAATGCTTTACCAAAATAATGCTGGGCGAACTCCACCCGAAGCTTAATAGTGCGTTTGTTAAATGTAGCACAAAAGCGACAGACCAAGACGTCGTGGTCTGGGCCTAAACAAGGTATACAGAGGGAATGGAAATCCTTATGCGGTATTTGCTTCCCACAAGAAATACAATTATTAACTTTGTCTGACATCGGTCTGAGGCAAGAAAAGTTTCCCCAACGGGGTACTTAGCTATTAAGAAGACTTCAGTTTCCAAATTTTCGTAATCTCAGGCGCTGGCCAACCGGCACTTGCGAACTGCTTCTACTTCGGGCACCGCGCGGCAAGAAAGACTGAAGAAAATGGTGTCAGCTGGTTCCTTTATACCCCTGTCGCATTGACGTCAGGGAAGAAGCGACGACAACCGACGCCGGACCTAGACTTTGGAATTCGGCCGACAGAGGACCCGCCTGACGGCAGGCGAACCCATCTGTTATGACTGCAGCTGTATGCACGATGAACATCTGACTCATCCTCAGTAGGGCTTACAGACTTGCCAGTCACCCCTCTGCCTAAGGATTTCATGTATCTAATCGAATGAGATATCTTCAGAGGGGGCCGTTCTGACTCATCTAACTCAGTATCGGATGTTAGAGACTACTGGGGGGTGTCTAAATGTTTCCTCTTACACAATCTCTTCCTGGGAAACTCATCAGTGGGAGCTTCTGGTGAGGTTTTGGAAGAGCAAGGGCCACCCAATGAGGCTTCCTGAGGCTCTGGGTCTCTACCCTTGGTCATGATGTGTGAGGCAGAAGCAGGCACAGGTGCTTTAGGGGAGGAGGAAGCCAGACCTGAGGTCGAGGATGTCTTAGGAGACATGACTCTCCTCATGGCATCGAAAGCACCTCTGCTCCGATGCGAGGGAACTAATGGACCCGAGGAAACTGTCGATACTCCCGGCACTGGGATAGTGGGCTCCGAACCAGAGGCAGGAGCGGAGCTCATCCGAGCAAAAGCCCCATGAGGCAGAGTCGGAACAGACAAGTCTTTCCGACTATCCTCCCTGGACCCGACCAGAGAGTGTTGGCTCCTAGAGTATTCTATCGGCACCGAAGATGTCAGAGTGCACAGAGCCTAAGATACTGGAGCAGGCGTTGGCTCCGAGGGTTCCATAATCAACAGGTCCAACTCCTCCTGCTCCGAAGGACCAGCATGGCTCGGAGGAGGAGGAATAGTTTCAGCTGATGCAAGGGTCTTCGGCTCTGAAGCCATTTGGGTTGAAGCCAATAAAATTTTTTGCCAAGGCCGGTGCTGATGACAGTTTCTGCGCCACATGATCCACATCCAAATCAGAAAGGCTGATAGAGGATCGAGATGAGCACACCGAAGGTGGTACCGACTGTAGTAACGGACTTGGCTCCGAAAAGAAAAGACTGTCAGTTCCAATGGCAGTGGAACTGAAGTCGAAGATTTTTTGGATTTCTTAGAGTTTGAAGTCTTAGAAAACTTTGAGGGCTTACTAGATCCATCTTGGTCGCTCAAAGCTTCTTGGAACGATGGTTTCAACAACCCTCTGTCAATCAGTTTTCTTTTCCTTTCCTGTAGGACCCTGGAGGAGAAGGAATGGCAAACAGAACAGCTATCCTATAAATGCAGAACTCCTAGACAGTACACACAATTTACATGGCTGTCTGTTACAGACATCTTTTGGCCATACTTTGAGCACTTTTTGAAGCCAGACTTAGTGCGCTTCTCTTGGTCAGCAAGAGAGAAAAATTACTGTCACCACAAAAAATTCTAACAGTAATTATCCACAAAAAGCTTTAATAAAATCAGGCTAAATCACACACACACACAGAGTAATGCAAATGTAAATATTAAAGTGACAGGAAAAAGGTAAATTACTGTCACCACAAACTAACACACACAATATCAGCAGACTATGCAAGGAAAATGATAGCTGCTATAAGGTACAACACACTGTCTAAATATTCTAAGGAATATATATGCCAAACCAAATTACTGTTAACTACAAAAAACTACAACAGTAATTAATAAATTTAAGCCTTTCTAAAAAAATTCAAGGCTAAACACACACACACAGCAAATAACTATACACTATCTCATTATTTAGCAAAAAATGTGACAAAGGTCACTGACTACACACACACACTGTTAATTAGAAGAGTTTTTAAACTAGGCCTAAAACAAAAGGCCAACTAGGAATTTTTTGAAATCACACTAACAGAAGGGACTAAAATGTAGTAACACACACCAGAAAGCTGTAAGAGCTTATAAACTAAACTATCTATCTAAATATATAAATAAGTAGAAAAAGAAGTTATGTACTCACCATAACGTTCCATGTTTGTAGTCCATCTCGCCCTTCATTCTTACATATGGGTTTGGAGCCGATCCTCTGCTCCGACTCAGCTGATTACAAAGCTCAAAGTCTCTTAGATGGCTCGTAGCAAGGTAGGTATCCCATAGTGCACTAGTAAGAATCCCCAGATCTCGTTTGCTGCTAACTATAAAAGTGATAGAAAAGTTATCCACAAGTAACAACAAAGATGAAAGGTCTCCACCCTACCAAAGGCAATACTATCCTGTCTCCAGATCCTCCAAGAATACATGGACAGGGGTAGGTGTGTGGGTTCTTAGAATGAATGGCGAGATGGACTACAAACATGGAACGTTATAGTCAGTACATAACTTCTTTATGTTCTGTAGTCCTATCTCGCCTTCATTCTTACATATGGGACAGCGTCCCTAGCACCATTTTCTCGGGTGGCTCACGGGAATATACTACTAAGAACTGTGGAACCAAAGTAGCCTTTACCCCTTGAGGTCAAATCCAATTTGTAATGAGTAATAAAGGTATGAGGGGTAGCCCAAGTTGCTGCTGCACAAATACTGCCAATTGGGACTCTGGCTTGAAAGGCAGCAGATGTGGATAGGGATCTAGTAGAATGAGCCTTAATTTTAAACGGAAGTTTTTTTCCATTGGAAGAGTAGATAAAAGTGATACAGTTGGAAATCCAATTAGACAGAGTTATCTTGGAGACTGGCAGACCTATCCTAGTTTCAGAAAAGGATACAAACAATTGGTCTGATTTTCTACGTTCCTTGGTTCTATGTAGGTAGAACCGTAACGGTCTGTGAACATCAAGCTGATGAAATTTATATTCTGCACTGTTTGAATGATTAGTAAAAATACAGGCAGTTCGATAGTTTGGTTCAAATTAGACAGAGCAAACTTTGGGGATGAAGGAAAACACTGTCTCTATGAAAAATCAATTAAGGTGGTTTGATTGACGGTGCTTGCAACTCTGATACCCTTCTAGCTGATGTAATAGCTACTAGAAAAATGGTCTTCCAAGACAGAAACTTCAATTCACAAGAATGAGTGGTTTCAAAAGGCGGGGAAGTAAGTTTGGACAGAATGAAATTTAGATCCCACGGAGATACAGGTTCCTGAAAGGGAGGTCTTAGCAAGGTAGTGCCTCTAAGGAAAGTTTTATACAATCTGGGAGCCATCAGATTAAGCTCATGTTGTCCCAAATGAAAATTGGATATCGCTGCCAGTTGAACTTTAATTGTAGCAGCAGCTGATCCCTGATGGAAAAGTTTGGTTAGGAATTCTAGCACCGAGTGGATGGGTGCTGTTTAAGGATCTACATTTTTCTCTTTTGCCCACATAGAAAATCTTCTCCATTTGCCAGCGTATAATTTCCTTGTGGAAGGTTTGTGGGAAGACGTGAGGACATGCATCACTGCAGGTGAAAAATTATGAAGCCTGACTAGGAATGGAAGTGGAGCAGCTACACTATCAAGTTTAGAGTATGGAGGCAGGGGTGAAGGGAACCTGACATGTGTGTCAAGAGGTCTGGAACTGGGTCCAGAGTCCATGGATCATCTAGGAGATGAGGCCCGAGAAAGGGGAACCAAATCTGATGAGGCCAGTAAGGAGTGATCAGAATCATTTTGCTTCCCAAGGAGTTTGCTCTCTGGATCAATTTTGATATGAGCGGAAAGGGGGGAAATGCATAAAGAAGTCCCGGAGGCCAATTGTGGACAAATGCTTCTCTCTGAGACTCCCCCGGTGGGGGGATAAGGGAGAAGTAGCTGCTGCATTTGGCATTGATTGGACTGGCAAACAGATTGCAGCAAAGCTGTCCCCATTTGTGGAAAATTTGTTCCGCGACTTTCTGATTTAGAGACCACTCGTGCGGCATCAAGAGTGCCCTGCTGAGCTTGTCGGCTATCACAATGGTTGTCCCCGGGATATGTATTGCTACTAAAAAGCGCTGGGAAGATATCGCCCACTGCCAAACACGAAGAGCCTCTTGACATAGGGGGTAAGATCTGGTTCCTTCTTGCTTGTTTACATACCATACCACTGACATATTGTCAGACTGGATTGCTATCATCCCTACAAGAAGAAAGTCGTGAAGTGCTTGCAACGCTAGTAACACTACCCTCATCTCTAGTACATTGATATGCAAGTGAGCCTCGTGATCTTGCCATGTGCCTTGGACAGTCCTGCCTAGATAATGCCCCCCCACATCTGGGAGGCATCCGTGGTCATAGTAGCAACGGGTTGGCAAAGAAGGAAGGGTGTTCCTGTCGCCACATGATTGGGCTGAATCCACCAATGAAGGTCCTTTTTGCAAGATTCCGTTATGAGAATATGAGATAGAGGTAGCTGCTGAGACCACCGGGGAAAAAAGTAGCCAATGAAGGATTCACATATGCAATCTGGCTAGTGGAACTAGAGTCATGGTAGAAGCTATGGTCCCTAAAAGTTTCAGCACTGTCTTGGCCTTGACTTTTTGTTGAGGAATTAAGCTGTATATCCTGTTGTCTACGATTTTGAATTCTGTCTGCAGGAAGACAAAAGTACAGTTGTGTCCCTACCATAAATGTAGATGTTAGAGTGTATTCACTGTCGCAGTCATTACACTTGGGTTATCCTGCTGGCAGGCTACCCGCAGTCGGCCTGAATTCCAAAGTCCTGGTCCGGCGTCGGTTGTTGTCGTCTCTTCCCTGACGTCAGTGCGCCAAGGGTATACAACAAGATGCAGCCGACGCCATTTTCTTCAGTTTTTCTTGCTCCAGATGTCAGGTGCCCCCAAAAGGGTAGGCTAAAAACATTGCTTATAACAAGCATACACTAAAATAAACAATATATTCATCTGCAAGCAAATACACCACATAGGTTGTATAGAATAGAGAAGTACAGATAAGTCCCAGCAAAGAAAGGGGGATGGTGGGTGGGTAACCTGGACTGCAACAGTGAATACACTCGAATATCTACATTTATGATAGGTACACAACTGTACTATGTTCATCGTGTTTCACTGTTGCAGTCATTACACTTGGGTTGAATCCCAAAGCTGAGGCTGGGCGGCTGGGTCTAAATAGAATTAGGAGTGGCTATGAGGCCCTGCAGGACTGCAGTGGCAAAGCCTGCTCTGTATTTAGAGTAAAGAGGTAAGTGGTAGTGCTTGGTAAAAGTGTGCACTGAACTCCAAGTTGCAGCCTCCAAAATTTCCTTGGTTGGTACTCCTCTGAGAAACGCTGCTGATGTGGCTGCTGCCCTGGTCGAATGTGGCCTAATGCCCTTAGGCACTGATTTGCCATGCTGTGCATAGCAGAAACGAATGCAGTGTCCTATCCATTTTGAAACAGTCTGCTTTGAGATAGCCTTTCCTTGTGATCCTGCAGCATATGCCACTAAAGGTTGCTCAGTCTTTCTGAAAGCTTTAGTTTTGTCCAAGTAGAAGCGTAGCTGCCTGTGTATGTCCAAAGAATGCATAAGTCTCTCTCCTTTATTCTGGGGATTTGGATAAAAGTAGGTAAATGAATGGTTTGGTTAAGAGCCACACTGGATACTACCTTTGGCATAAATGTTGAGTTTGTCCTTAGAGAAACCCTGTCCGGATGGAAAATGCTAAAAGGTTCCACTGCCATTAGTGCCTGTAACTGAGACTCTTCTTGCTGAAGTTATTGCTAAGAGCAGAGCTGTTTTCCCTGATAAGAATTTTATTTTAGCTGTATTGGCTGGCTCAAAAGGAGGCAGTGTGAGCTTTTCCAAGAGAAAATTGAGGTCCCATGTAGGTATCGGTGCTCTCCTTGGGGGTCTTATGTTTTTGGCCCCTCTGAGGTACTGCCTTAGCAATGGATGTGAAAAAATAGGTGGGTCCGTATTGTAATGAGCTGAAATGGCAGAGGCATGAATCTTAATTGATGAGAAGGATATGCCTTTGTCCAGCATCTCAGTTAGGTATTGTAAAATCTGAGGAATATTTGGAACAAGCGGTTCAATTCCTTGTGCCCGACTCCAAGCACAGAATCTCTTCCATTTTTCCGCATAAGATTTTCTGGTGCTGGGCCTCCTGGCTTCCAGAATGACATCCATAACTGCTTTAGAGAGAGGTGCATTCTGAGTGGTTATATTATTCGCCATGCAGCCAGATTTAAGGTTCTGAGTTGGCTGTGCAGGATCTAATTGTTTTGTTGGGTTAGAAGATGAGGAATAGGAGGTAAAGTCCAGGCTGGGCCTTGAGACAAGCTCTTTAGGATTGGGTACCAGTGCTGGCGTGGCCAGTCTGGGGCAATCAGAATAATTTTTGGCTTCTCTTGTCTGACCTTTAGGAGTACCTTGGGGAGGAGAGGCAGTGGAGGAAAGGCATAAACTGTCAGGGTTTTCCAGCTGAATGAGAGAGCATCCACCTTCCATGCTTGTGCGTGATAAGTCCTTGTGCTGAATCTCTGTAGTTGGCAGTTGTGAGGGGAGGCAAAAAGATCTATGTCTGGGCATCCCCATTTCCTTGTTATCATGCTGAAGACTTGTGGATCTAGTTTCCACTCGTGAGGGTCCATGAGGTTTCTGCTTAGTTCGTCTGCCAGAGTATTTCTCTTTCCTGGCAGGAATTGTGCCTGCAGATGTACTTGATAGGTCAGCGCTGTGTTCCACAAAGTCATGGCTTGCCTGCAGAGGGGGTAGGAATGTGTGCCCTCTTGCTTGTTTATGTACCACATGACTGTAGTATTGTCCGTCTTTAGTAATAGTTGTCCTGGATATAGCAGATCCTTGAAGGCTGTCAGGGCATTCTGTACAGCTAGCATCTCTTTTTGATTAATGTGAAGATGCATTTGGTCCGTGGGCCACGTGCCCTGAATACATTTTCCTGCCATGTGTGCCTCCCAGGCATAATCCGAAGCATCTGTTGTTAGTGTCTGCCTGGATATGGGTAAAGTGAAAGGATGTCCCTTGTTGTGGTGACAGGCCAGAGCCCACCATCGAAACTCCTGTTGCAGGCAGGGAATAATTGTTTCCAGGCTGTGGCAATGTTGAGTCCAAACACTTTTTAGATGCCATTGTAGCTTCCTCATATGCAGTCTTGCATATGGAATTAGCAGAATGCAGGATGCCATGAAGCCCAAAGCCTGCAGAATTTTTCTTGCAGGGAGCTGGGTCTTTGTTGCCATCATTTGAAAGTAATGAGTCAGTTGCCTTTGTTTGTCTGGCGTGAGATAAGCCATCTGGGCAGCTGTATTTAAGCTTGCACCCAGGAATATTATCTCTTGAGAGGGCACTAGTTTTGACTTCTTTTCGTTTACTGTGTACCCTAGGCAAATTAGTAATTCTTTTACAAACGCCAGATGCTTTAGTAGAATGTCCTTGCTCTCTGCTTGAATAAGGCAGTCGTCCAAGTAGGGATATATTTGGATTCCTTTTTGTCTTCAAAATGCAATTACTGGTGCCAGGCATTTTGTGACGACCCTGGGTGCAGTAGATAAGCCAAAGGGCAGTGCTGAGAATTGGTAATGCATTGAGCCAGCTATGAATCTGAGGTGTCTTCTGCAAGATTGTCTGATTGGGACATGCAGGTATGCCTCTTTGAGGTCGAAAGTAACTAGCCAAGCCTTCTTGCACAGCATGGGTAGAAGTTGCTGCAGTGTCAATATTTTGAATTTTGGAACATCCAGGAAAGTATTTAGAATTGACAGGTCCAGTATTGGTCTCCAGGTTTTGTCCTTTCTGGGTACCAAGAAAAGTCTTGAGTAAAATCCTTGCCCCTGTTCTTGCTGTGGTACTTTTTGAATAGCTCTCATGTCCATGAGAGCGGAAATTTGTTTTTGTGCCTCTGCTGCCCATTGGTTTTGTGGCAGGTCTGGCATACCTTTTGACCTTGGTAGGGTGCGAAAGTGGAACCTGTAACCCTGAGAAACAATATTCAGTACCCATTTGTCCTGGGTGATCATGTGCCAGTTTTGTGAAAAAAGTGCTAGTTTTCCCCCTAAGGGTGCTGTCAAAAGTTAAGTGCTTCGCTTTTGTAGAGGGAAGTCATTCAGACCGTTTCCTATAAGGTTGTGATTTGTCTTCTCCGCCTTTGGGGGCTGAAGCACCCCATTGTTTAGGTCTATATGAGCCTTGGGGCTGAGATCTGCCTCTTGGGCATCTGTATCTGCCTCTTTGTGGCCTGTCTGACACTGGAAAGGACCAATTTTTAGAAGGCCAGTTCCTGCTAAATCTAGGTGGCTGAACCTGTAAGAAATCCTTTACTGTCTGCATTGATTTAGCTTTATCCTCCATTTTCTTTAACACCTCTTCTGCCTTAACACCAAACAAGGTATCATGCTGTAATGGAGCATCCAATAATTTTGTTTTAACATGATCTGGTAAACTCTATTCTTTTAACCAAGCATGCCTTCGAATGACAGAGCCTGTAACAGCGGCTCTGCAAGAAGCCTCTAATGAATCAAAACCACATTGCAGAGTATGCTTTCCCACTTGTTCAGCTGCATGCAATAAATCCTGCATTTCCTTATTGTCAGGACATTCTGAGCTTGTAAGCATTTTCTGTTTTAGCAAAGACATTAGGTATTGTTGATATTTAAACATGTGAAACTGGCAGTTTAAAGCCCTTACAGCTAAAGTAGCCGAAGTGTAAACTTTTTCCCCCCATCTATCCAGTGCTCTAGAATCCCTATCACAGGGAACAGGGGTATTTGCAGTGGAAGCCTTGACCCCCTTGGGACCCTGAGAAACTGTTTCTGGGTCAGCAGCAGGGTTTTTATAAAGAAATGTATGAGAGTCTGGGACCCTGTAGTACCTATCTGGCTTGACTAGTGCAGGGGGTAAAGAATCAGGAGACAAACTAGATTCAGAGAAAACATAATCAACAATATCTAGCACAGGGGGGATAGCAAGGGGCCTGTGCTGAGGCAGTAAAAGAAAGTCTCTGAGCCTTTTCTTGGATTCTGAATAATCCTGGCTCTCCCAATGAAAATGCTCCCTCATGGTATGCAGGGTTTCCCCAAAAGAGTAATCCTCAGGAGGAGAGGCTGAAGGGATAGATGCTTCAGCATCAGAGTCCTCATAGGGAGGAAGAGAATATCCCTGTTCTGAAGAGGAATCAGAGGAAATAGAAACCTGGTCAGAGGAGTCATAGTCAGTGTCTTGCCTAGGCCTTTTATCAGGAGGGGGATGGGAACCCCTGATCAAAGTAATTAGGTCCTCGGCCATTTTAAGCATTTGTTTCTTTGGCATGGATGACTGTCCAGGAGAATGTTGTACTTGTTTCTTTGTCTTTAATGGTGTTTTAGACTTTGCCTTGGCTGCTGTAGTGGACTTGATAGTAAGCTGTGTAGGTCTGAAAACACCCTCAGAAGCCGATGCCTGCTCAGCGGCTCCGGACCCATCTGAGGGAATAGTTTCCGTAGGCCCAATACCTTGAGTTTCCAGAGGCCTAGTTGTCTCCACGTGGGAGTTGGAGGCGGCCTGTGGCTCTGAGGTAGCGGGAGTCAGGGGCTGCGAAAGCGCCTCACTGAGAACCGGCGACTGGCCTAGAAGAGGCTTCGCCGTCGGTTTTGGACCTCGCATGCCTGTCCTTTTCTTTGTCTTTGCATTTTTTATGAATTCCGTTCGTCAGTTGTTCCGACGGCATTATGTACTTAAACCTTCGGCCAAAGTAATGTAAAGCAAAATCAAACCGACGCTTAATAGTGCGTTAGTTGAATCTAGCACAAAACTGACAACTAGCGACGTCGTGGTCAGGGCCTAGGCAAGGAATACAGTAAGAGTGAAAATCCTTATGAGGTATTTGCTTCCCAGAAGAAATACAATTGTTAACTTTTACTGACATCGGTCTGAAGCAAGAAAAAGTTTCCCCAACGGGGTACTTAGCTTTATTGAAGACTTCGGTTCTGAAATTCAATTTCAAAAATCTCAGGAGTTAGCCGACCAGCACTTGCGAACTGCTTTTGCTTCGGGCACCGTGCGGCAAGAAAGACTGAAGAAAATGGCATTGGCTGCATCTTATATACCCCTGGCACACTGATGTCAGGGAAGAGGCGATAGCAACCGACGCCAGACCAGGACTTTGGAATTCAGGCCAACTACGGGTAGCCGGCCAGCAGGATAACCCAAGTGTAATGACTGCAACAGTGAAACACGATGAACATCCATCATGGCGACTGTGTCTAATTCTGCACCTATAAAAGTCCCAAACTGAGACGGCAACAAGGCAGACTTTTATTGTAATTCCTAACTGGTTGCAGAGCTGGATGGTTGAATCCCTGGCTTGTAGGAGTAGGTGCCTGGTGGTGGCAGTCAGGAGCCAGTCGTCAAGGTATGGAAACACTTTGAATCCACGACGTCTCAAGTGAGCTGTCAATACCGCCATGCATTTGGGGAACACCCTGGGGGGCTGTGGTGAGACCAAAGAGCAGAGCATGAAATTGGTAATGACTGGCTCCCAGCCGGAAGCGTAGATGACTCCTGGATGCTCTGTCCATTTTGATGTGGTAGTACGCATCCTGGAGATCTATGGAGCACATCCAACTGTCTTTCCCTAACAGAGGGAGTATAGACTACAGAGTTACCATTCGGAACTTGGACTTCTTTACTGATTCGTTTAATTTGCTGAAGTCCAAAATGGACCTCCAGTCCCCTGTTCATTTTGGCACTAAAAAGAATCTGGAGTTAAGCTCCGAATCCTATCTGGTCCGTGGGGACTTTTGAACTTCTATGGTTGCTTGATCCCTGTGATTGGGTGGAACATCTGGGATCTTCTTGGGGGTGTGGGGTGGAAGAAGAAAGGGCATGGAGTATCCTCTGGTGATTATTCTTTGTACCCACTTGTCTTGGGTGATGTTGAGCCAGGTTTCTGGATACAAAGATAAGTGACCCCTGACTGACTCCAGAGAAGCGCAGCCGGGCCCCACATCAGGATCACTGATAGGGACGGCCATGAAAAGAATCGTGGCCACCCTGGTTTTGCACCCCCCCAGCCTCTGGGGCGACATCTACCATTAGCTCCTCCTCCCCTGCCTCTGAAGGAGGAATCACCCTGTGCGTCCGGGAAAAGTCTCTGGGATTTCTTGAACTACATTTTCCCACCTCTCTGACCCGTGGGGTATGTCTAGAAGGGACGGTAAAATGTACTCCCATGGCAGAGAGAGAGTTTTCCCTTCTTGTTCACACCTGGTGAGTGTATCTTTTACCTTAGGTCCAAACAAAGAGGAACTGTCGAAGGGGGCATTGGTAAAAGTAGATTTGAAGGGCTCCACAAAACTACATAAGCGCATCCAGGAGTGTCTCCTAAGGGAAACCCCTGAACCTGCTGCCTTACTCGCTACATCTGCTGCATAGGAAATCAGCCTCATGGAGGAGTTAACTGGCAACAGCTCTCTAGACTGGCTCCGATGCAATTTCTCAGTGGTCGGTTCCAAAGACTTGGGACAGACACTGTAGTGTCAACATCGATAACCTCGACCGGCTCAGAGGACAGTGGTGCCGAAGAGGCAGAAGGCTTATCCAATTTTAATACTTTCCAAGGAGGACCAGACAAAATAGTCAGTGCAGGAGAATGTCTCTTTGCAGACTTGACCTTCTCTTTCCTTGAAGAGGGAGACTTGGAGGATGATGAAGAGCTGGCTAAATCCTCCTTGAAGGAAGGCTTAAGGAGACATTTCAGTTTTAATTTATTCTTCCTTTCTTGGAGAACTCTGGAGCTGAAGGAGTGACAGAAAGAACAAATTTCCTGTAGATGAATGGCTCCGAGGCAGTAAACGCAGTTACTATGGCCATCAGTGATTGACATTTTTTGGGAGCACTTAAGGCACTCTTTAAAACCCGAAGGTTTATGATCTTTGGACTCCTTAGACATGCTTAGTAGAAACAGAACTGTATAACACAGAAGAGAGGACAAAGTCCTCTAACTTAAACTGGCCTAGCCCTGATAAGATAAACTCACACACAGACGAGCAAAAATCAAAGTTTAATAAAGGACTAGGTCCTCTAACTTAAATGGACCTAGCTGCTAGGAAACAGGAAAAGTACCACAAAAGGTAAAATTTAAACAGGCTAAAAACTAGCCAATAATAGTAGATGACACTGCACACAAAATACTATTCTATTGAAATACTAGAAAACAAGGTCCTAACACAAATGCGGACCTACGCTAATAGGAAACTATCTAAAAAAAAAACTAGCACACAGAAGGGATACCACTCGGAGAACAAAAAACGGGCCAAGAGATGGCCAACAAGTTCTCAGCAATAATTACAGAAAATTTAGCAAAAACACACTATTTACTATCTATGATAACTATTACTAAAAACTATGTAAACTAAGCTACATTATAAGCAGAAATATTAATAAGAACTATAACAGTAATGAAAGATATCCAACTTAGCCACGGCCAAGTAAGAAGCACTTCTGAACTCGCAGACGCGGAAAACGAGATCTGCGGATTCTTACTAGTGCACTATGGGATACCTACCTTGCCACGAGCCAAATAAGAGACTTTGAGCTTTGTAATCGGCTGAGTCGGAGCAGAGGATCGGCTCCGAACCCATATGTAAGAATGAAGGCGAGATAAGACTATAGAACATAAACAGTTTTACTGGCCCGAGCTAATAGCAGAACCTTCCAATCTATTGCAGCAGCAAACTAGATCTGGGGTAACTCTAGGTGCATCATGGGAAAGGGACTTGGCCTCGAGCTATCTGAAGACCTCGGGCTTTGCAATTGGCCGACTTCTAGCCGAACCCATCAGCAAAGAATGAACGGCGGGATAGAACAACTTCACATTAATTGTTTTTATCTTTGACAGTGTAGCCTAAGTTGTGGCTGAAAAGGGTCCCGGGACCAGTTCACTTTCCTGGTTACCAAAGTATAAATAAATATGAAATAGAAAAAAAGAGGGAGAACATGACAGTTAAGGAACTAGTAAAGCACATTTTAAATCTGCATCATTCATGCAAGAGAAAAATCCTCCCACTGAAGGCATTGGGAAGTAGCAGACAGACTAAGTTTAGAATCCTACTACTTGTCACTTGTAAATGTACAGCAAAGATCATTTACTGCAGTGAGAGTTTTCACACTTCATGAGAGTGTGGGTGAGGGTTTATCAAGTTTGTTAGAACTATAAAAGACTCCTCTTACAAAAACAGCTGCTTTATATCTGCTTTCTTTTGCTGCAAGTAGCTAACAGCTATTTCTGGCATAGAACAAGCACTGGCAGACTCATAAATGAGTCTCAATCAGGTAAACATAGAAGCAGCTCTGTTAGAGAAGGTGTCTTTAGATGACAGTGCTTCATAGTCCTGCCATTATATTTTAATGGCATGAAAAAAAAAAGCACCACTTTCTTACGTCTGGCATGAGTCATATAAAGAGGACTTGAAATGTACTCTGGGAAGAAGGAAGGAAAGCAAGAAAATAAGATCAATTTACCAAGGCAGGCCCCATCATCCACAATTTTGAGAGAAACTCATTAAATTGTAAAAGAAGCACTTGGAGTGATTTTGAGGCATTAAAATAGCTCAAAAACAAAAATACAATGGAAAATTTTTTTTTTTGAGTTCTAAGATGGAGTTTTCCTTTAAGAGTTAGTTAGGGACAAAGTAAAAGGATGGACAAAGAGGAAGGCAGTAATTAAAAGTCCTCCATCTGTTTGTGAGCAGAATGCTCTATCATCTTCCAAAGAGCAGTGGGAAAAGACCAATAAAATACTCATCACAAAATGGTTTATTCTTAAGAATGTTTTGGAAACAAGAAACAAAAAATCATTGCTCTCTTGCTTAGTAAAAGGGGAGGAGTGAGGTGAAGGATCTACAAATGTCAAGGTGCCCACAAACTGAAAGAGCTCACACAACGCTATGGCCCATATTAGCTAGACAGGAAGCAGTGTCACAAAGACCAAGGTGTCTGGAATTAAAGTGGAACAGATTATGACTTCACTACAGGAAGGTTCATAAAGATCTGGGGCAATGGCACAAGAGCACAAAGTGAGGAAGAGCAAAAGTACAGTTTTGTACCTACCATAAATGTAGATGTTCGAAGATCCACATTGCTGCAGTCCTAACACTTGGGTAGTCCGCTGTCCTTGGTCGGCCCGAATATCAAAGTATAAGGCTGACGTCGGTCAGGGCGCATTTGACTGACGTCAGGATGTCAGGGTACAAATGCGCATGACCGACGTCATATCCTCAGTCTTTTCTTGCCCCAGATGTCAGAAGACCCTAAAAATAAAGGTCAAAGCCAAAAGACAGCAAACAACCAACCAACCACCACTGCACTAACTATATGTACAATATATACAATATACACAAAATGTACAACCCAACCCACACAACCGCCTCTAACTACAGAGGGCAAGGAGGCAGGAGTAAATTGGACTGCAGCAATGTGGATCTTGAACATCTACATTTATGGTAGGTACAAAACTGTACTATGTTCTTCATCTCACATTGCTGCAGTCCTAACACTTGGGTAGAATCCCAAAGCAGAGGTAAGGGAGGATGGCTAACTACAAGGAAGCAGGAGCTGCCAAAATGCCCTGCAAAACAGCAGTGGCAAAACCAGCCCTGGACTTAGAGTAAAGTGGCAGGTGATAATGCCTAGAGAAAGTATGTACAGAACTCCAAGTAGCTGCCTCCAAAATATCCTTGGTCGCCACTCCCTCAAAAAGCTGTTGAAGTGGCAGTAGCCCTAGTGGAATGAGGCCTAATCCCAGCTGGAATCTCCTTGCCATGATGGGAATAACAGAAAGCAATGCAAAACCCAATCCACTTAGAAATAGTTTGTTTTGATACAGGCTTGCCCTGAGAACTCGAGGCAAAAGAAACAAACAACTGCTGAGACTGCCTGAACCCTTTAGTTCTGTCCAAATAATAACGCAACTGCCTGTGGACATCTAAAGTGTGCAAAATCTTTTCCCCTTTATTTTGGGGATTTGCATAAAAGTAGGCAAATGAATAGTTTGGTTTAAAGCCACACTAGAAACCACCTTAGGCATAAAGGAAGGATTAGTACGTAATGATACCCTATCCTTATGGAAAATCAAGAAAGGCTCAACTGCCATAAGGGCCTGTAATTCAGAAACCCTTCTTGCAGAGGTAATGGCCAACAAAAAGCAGTCTTCCAAGATAAATATTTCAACTCAGCAGTAGCTGCAGGCTCAAAAGGTTGTAGAGTGAGTTTCTCCAACACAAAATTGAGATCCCAAGCAGGAGTAGGAGCTCTTCGTGGGGGTCTTATATTCTTTGCCCCTCTAAGAAATTGCTTGAACAAAGGATGAGAAAACAATGGTGGGTTGCAATCATAGTGAGCTGAAATTGCTGCAGCATGAACTTTAATAGAAGAGAAAGACAAACCTTTGTCCAGTAACTCAGTAAGATATTGAAGAGCCACACTCAAATTAGGCTCAGAAACATCAAAATCTTTTGCTGCACTCCAAAACAAAAATCTCTTCCATTTGTCTGCGTACACTTTCCTTGTACTAGGCCTCCTAGCTTCCAAAATAACATTCAAAACTTGCTGAGGAAGTGGAGGCCCACTTTGGTTCAAAACAGAATATGCCAGGCTGTTAGGTGCAGAGAGTGAAGCTTGACATTTAGCAAAAGGCTGCCCTCCTGCGACAACAGGTGTGGAATCGAAGGCAAAGGCCATGGAGGCTTCCGTACCAGACTTCTCAGTAATGGGTACCAGTGTTGTCGAGGCCAATCCGGAGCTATTAAAATCATCCTTGGCTTGTCCTGTCTGACCTTTAGAAGTACCTTTGGGAGGAGAGGCAGAGGTGGAAAGGCATATACATGAAGATTGCTCCAATTGAAAGAAAGAGCATCCACTTTCCAAGCTGTGGGATGAAACCTTTTTGTGCAAAACTTTGGCAGCTGATGGTTTAGTGGAGAAGCGAACAGATCTATGTCTGGAGTTCCCCATGACACTGTCAATTTCTGAAATACATGAGGATCCAATTTCCACTCGTGGGGATCCATAATTGTCTGCTCAACACATCTGCTAAGGAGTTCTGTGCTCCTGGCAGAAACCTTGCCTGAAGATTGAGCTGTAAACTGAGAGCAGTCTCCCACAAAATCATTGCTTGCCTGCATAGTGGATAAGAATGCGTTCCCCTTGCTTGTTGATGTACCACATGACAGTTGTGTTGTCTGTTAGAATCAACACCTGTCCTGGAAGAAGCAATTCCTTGAAAGCAATTAATGCAAACTGGACTGCTAACATCTCCTTCATGTTGATATGTAGATGTTGTAGTCTGACAGGCCACTTGTTTTGTATCCACTTTCCATTTAGATGAGCTCCCCAAGCTTTGTCTGAGGCATCTGTCGTTAAAATCTGACTCGCCTCTGGCCGGGTCACAGAGAGTCCCTTGTTTAGGTGACATTCCTGAGCCCACCACAAAAATTCCTTTTGAATGCAAGGTATTATTGGAATGACAGTGTCTAGATCCTGGCAGTGCTGTGTCCATACATTTTTGAGATACCATTGTAGCTTCCTCATATGCAGTTTGGCATTGGGAAGCACCAGAATACAAGATGCCATGAACCCTAAGGCTTGAAGGACTGTCCTTGCAGTCAGCCCGGACTGATGAGATAGTTGATGGAAGTAAAGGGATAGACTCTTTTGTTTGTCCGGGGTTAAAAAGGCCATCTGGGATGCTGTATTCAGTCTCACACCCAGAAAGCACATGTCTTGAGAGGGTACTAGACTGGACTTTATTTCGTTCACAGAATACCCTAGGCATCTTAGCACTGCTATCACATAATCCAAATGATGAAGAAGCTCTCCTCTTCCTTGAGCCAGAATTAGGCAGTCGTCCAAATAAGGATAGATCTGTATTCCTTTTTGTCTGAAGAAAGCTATCACTGGAGCCAGGACTTTCGTGAACACTCTGGGCGCAGTAGAAAAGCCAAAGGGCAATGCAGAGAACTGATAGTGAGAAGTCCCAGCTCAAAAACGCAGATACTTCTTGCAACTTAGTCTGATAGGAACATGAAGGTAAGCCTCCTTGAGATCCAAAGTTACCATCCAATGATCTTTGCCCAGCAGAGGTAAAAGCTGCTGCAACGTCAACATTTTGAACTTGGGAATGTCCAGATAAGTGTTGAGGATAGATATATCCAAAATTGGTCTCCACGTGTTCCCCTTCTTTGGTACTAGGAACAGGCGAGAATAAAATCCTAGGCCCACTTCTGGCAGAGGGACCGGCTGTATGGCCCCTAGTTGGAGCAACAGAGAAACCTGTTTGTGAGCCTCTAGTCTTTGTGGAGGAGGAACGTCTGGCATGCCTTTGAAAGGAGGCAAGGTATGGAAATAAAACCTGTAGCCGTGGTGAATGATATCCAATACCCATCTGTCCTGGGTAATTAAACTCCAATTTTCTTTGAAAAGTGCCAACCTTCCTCCCAAAGGTGCTGCCAGACGAGCAGGCTCTGGCAGCTGAAAAGGTAGGTCATTGGGTCTGCTGACGAAAGGACTGACCCCTGCCCTCACCCAAAGCCTGTGCAGGAGAACTCCCTGTTCTAGGCCTGAAAGAGCCCTGGGCTCTGCCCTTACCACGTCTAGATCTACCCCTAGACTGTGAACCATAAGAAGGATATGTCCACCCTTTAGTAGGCCAATTTCTACTAAATTTTGGAGGCTGGACCTGCAAAAAATCTGTAACAGTCTGCATAGACTTAGCCTTGTCTTCCATTTTCTTTAAGACCGTCTCAACAGGAGGACCAAACAACACGTCAGATTGTAAAGGAGCATCTAAAATCCTTGTCTTAACATGTTCAGACAAATTCTGATCCCTCAGCCAGGCGTGCCTGCCAAGGACTGACCCAGTAGCAGCCACCCTAGACGAGGCCTGTACAGCATCAAAACCACATTGCAAAGAATGCTTACCCACCTGTTCAGAAACATGCACTAAATCTTGTAACTCCGTACAATCAATACCTACTGCCAGAGCATCAACCTTAGACTTCAATAGTGAAAGGAGATAATTTTGGTATTTCAACATGTGAAACTGGCAATTCAGAGCCCTCATAGCAAGAGTGGAAGAAGTATAGACTTTCTTTCCCCATCTATCCAAGGCCCTAGCCTCCTTGTCTGCAGGAACCGGATTCTTAACAACAGAAGCCTTCACACCTTTAGGCCCCTGGCTAACAGTCTCTGGGTCTGCCCTAGGACTCTTAAAAGATACTTATGAGCTTCAGGCACCCTGTAATACCTATCCGGCTTAACAGGAGCAGGAGGCAAAGAATCAGGATTAAGAGAAGCTTCTGTAAAAACATCGTCCACTACATCCAAAACAGGAGGTATAGCCAAAGGCCTATGCTGGGGTAAAAACAGAAATTCCCTAAGCCTTTTCCTGGAATCAGAGAAGTCCTGACCCTCCCACTTAAAATGCTCCCTCATGGAATGAAGAGTTTCTGAAAAGAAAAATCCTCAGGAGGAGTAGCAGAAGGAGTAGAATCATCCACATCAGAATCAGAATAAGGAGAGTACTCCTGCAAGTCTTCAGCCGAAGACTCTGAAACATCAGAAGCCTGCTCAAAACCCCCCAGCTCAGGATCCACCCTAGGTCTCTTATCAGGAGGGGGCATAGAACCCCTAATCAAAGTAATCAAATCTTCTGCCATTTTAAGCATATGCTTCTTGGGCACAGTACCTGAGGAGCTAGGGGTAACACCAACTGAAGCCAAACCTGGCCTGCCCTGGGGAAGCCTTTGAAACAGAAGGAGAGGGCCTAGCCACCTTGGGAAGGGAGGGAGTATAGTAAGATGAGAAGCCCCCTCAGCCTGACTAGTCTCCTGAGAGGCCACATCCTGCAATAATAAGGTCTCACCCTGGGAACAAAGAAACCTCCGGTGGAGCCACCGGCTCCACCGACACCTCAAAGAACCGGCGTCTGGTACAGACGGTTCTTCTAGCCTAGGCTTAACTGCCTTGTCCTTGCGCTTCTTGAAGAAGCGGCGGAGCATCCGGCGGCATTTTATAGTTGCACCGCTTCCCAAAGACTAACCTTGCACAATCCAACCTTCTCTTTATAGTGCGTTTATTAAATCTAGCACAAGAGCGACAGCCAACAACGTCGTGCTCAGGCCCTAAGCAAGGAATACACAAAGTATGATAATCTCTATGCGGTATCTGTTTCCCACAAGAAATGCAATTATTAACTTTTTCTGACATCCGGTAAATGACTGAGGCAAGAAAAACAAAATATTCCCCAACGGGGTACTTAGCCAACTTTGAACTCGGTCTGAAACTTCTAAATCGAAAAATCTCAGAACGCCAACCAGCACTTGCAATACTGCTTCTGCATCGGACCATGCGGCAAAAAAGACTGAGGATATGACGTCGGTCATGCGCATTTGTACCCTGACGTCCTGACGTCAGTCAAATGCGCCCTGACCGACGTCAGCCTTATACTTTGATATTCGGGCCGACCAAGGACAGCGGACTACCCAAGTGTTAGGACTGCAGCAATGTGAGATGAAGAACATCTGCAAACTATTAAAAAAAAATTATATATATATATACATACATACATACATATATATATATATACATATATATATATATATATATATACATATATTTGAGAAGGTACAGCAGAAAACTAAGTAAAAAGGGTTCCTAAGGCAAAATAAAAAAAGGAAACCAGTCTGGATCAACAGGGAAGTAAACAGCAACCAATAAGGGAAAAGGAAAGATCATATAGAGGTTACAGGGACATCAGGAAAGACTTCTCTTTTTTTTAATTTTCTTGTAAGTATTTAATATACAATAACCCACGCCTGGGTGTGGGTAATGCTGGATTTACCCACGGTTGGCGTGGTTTGGTCCCGAGGGCGAAGCCCGAGGGACCAAACAAAGCCAACCATGGGTAAATACAGCATTACGCACACCCAGAAGTGGGTTATTGCTATTATACCATGACATTATTTAAGAAAAGAAACTATTACTTTTCTTAAATAATGGCACAGTATAATGCCTGTTTACTGCCCTTCCGCAGATGTCTGGCATCTGCGGCAGTTCTGATGTACCGCGCGCCTGCATAGTACATCAGAGCTGTGGGCAAAAGCAACGGAGAAAGCAAGATCTCCGTTGCTTTTTTTTTACTGCTTTCGCTATGTTAAATGGGTTTAACATAGCGAGACAGTTTAAAATAAGCAACGGAGATGTCCGTTGCTTATTTTAAAACTGTCTCGCCATGTTAAACCCATTTAACATAGCGAACAGTAAAAAGCAATGGAGATCTTGCTTTCTCCGTTGCTTTTTAAAACCTGTTCGCTATGTTAAATGGGTTTAGCATAGCGAGACAGCTTTAAAATAAGCAACGGAGATCTCCGTTGCTTATTTTAAAGCTGTCTTGCTATGTTAAACCCATTTAATATAGCGAGACAGTGTTTTAAAAGTAGAGTTATACTAATGGAAAAAAGTCCGGGCGACCGGACCTTTTTCCATTAGTATAACTCGATTTACAATGTGCACGCTGGCCAATCGGCGTGCACGTTTTGGGGGGGGGGTCATGGTATAATAACTTACTGTTTGGTGTTTCCTCTCTTTTCAACACCAGGTTTATCCTATGTCTTTTCCTGCAAGTCATGGAGCATAATCCCAGTCTTGGTCTATCCACATGTAACATCATCTTGGTATATTTTGGTATACTTTCTCTGTACTAACTCTAACTTTACATGGAAGTGAGAACCATAAACAACTGGCAAATGTTGATCTTATTATACTGCTTGCAAGCAGTCCTGACCAAGTTGATGCTCCTTGACTTGATGCATTTTTTCCAGACATGGCCTGTGATCTTACCGCATTCTTTATGACACTGTCAGTGTGACAAATAAAATTTGCTTTGTCAACTATCCCTATGCCAACCTTTCTATCAAGGATGTACAGATACTGCAAGTGTGATGAAGGGCATATACTTAATCTTTTTATATTAACACACTGTTCACCACAGCAAAGTTTCACAAATCCTCTATGTACTGTTAAGAGTTTCACTTGTTCTTCTGCACTTTTTACATATTTGTCTACTTTAAATCCTCTACTAGGAAACAGATAATCCAAAGTAAAATATTACACTGCACATATTACCCCTGAAAGAATGGGGATAGTATGTCTACCCTATAAAAATGCTGGCATGTCTATGTACAGTGAGTTACCTGGCAATATATATGGTGGCATGCCCTACATTAACTGGGAGAACTACTCAAGTACTAACTCCCTTGCCCAACATTTCCTACAATTTATAAACTCAAATGCCCTGGATCAACTGGTCAACACCCCCACCAGAGGTGACAACATATTGGACCTGGTCATCACCAACATGGGGAGGAGTGAGGTGAAGGATCTACAAATGGGCAACCGGTGTTCCACACCGGAGGTCAACCCCTCGCTGGTTAGATCTGACCATAAACTAATCACTTTGGATATCCACATTCCTCCCCCACCCCCAGTCAAAGAAACCACAGTGAAAAACTTTTCAAAAGCAAACTTCACGTTACTTAAGACTGAGGTGGAAAGTTTCAAATCCCCCATGCTAAAGGATAATGCTGCCCAAGCTGCAAAATCCATTACTAATGCACTCTGCTGGCACCTACAAGAATGCATGGATCATGCTATCCCAAGCAAAACCAAGACTCACTCCTCCAAGAAAAGGAAACCAGTCTGGTGGACCCCTGCCATAAACAAGCTATACAATAGAAGGAGTAAACTAGTACAGAAAAGAGTAAAATCCCAAAAAGGGAAGACATCCCTGATCAGTATCAGCAAGAAACTACAATCCCTCATAAAATCATTCAAGGCTAGCTTCGAAAGAAAAATTGCAAAGGACTCCAAAGATAACCACAAGGCATTCTTTAGCTATGTCAAGAATCTAAGTGGCAATTCTCAGATCTGCTCGGAGTTAGTGCAGAATGGCACAAAATGCACTGAACCGACTTGATATCGCCAACATCCTGGCAGACAGATTCAGTGCAAACTTCACCCCCAAAAGGGCCCATAACCATACCAGAAGAATGTAGTGCCCCTGAAATCACAGACACAAAGGTTAAAACAGCCCTCTCCAAAGCCAAAAACACACAGCATTAATGGGACTGGACGGTGTCCCAGGCTGTGTCCTACATGAGCTCAAAGAACTACTAACCCCTCATCTAAACACACTTTATTTCAAATTTTCAAACTCAGTCTCTCCACAGGCTATGTGCCCATAGAGTGGCGCACAGCAACGGTTATTCCACTCCACAAAGGTGGAGCCACAACAGACCCCCAGGAACTATCCCCCTATAAGCCTGACTAGCTTGGTCTGCAAGGCTATGGAACGCATCATCATGGATCTCATTAACAGAGATATTGGGAACCTACAAACACTGGACCCTACCCAGTTCAGCTTTGTTAAGGGCAGATCATGCCTCCTAAACCTGGTGGACTTCTTTGAGACAGTTATCAAAGCTCTAGACAAGGGAAAGGTGGTACACACAGCCTACCTATACCTCGCAAAGGCCTTCGACACCATTCCCTATTCTGGTACTATAAACAAGCTCACCAGCCTGAACATAAACCCCTACATCACGAGATGGGTTGCCAACTGGCTGACAGACAGAACCCACATGGTAAGGGTTGCGGGAGCTAGGTCTGACTCTAAACTGCTTACAAGTGGCTTTCCCCAGGGCTCAGTCCTAGGGCCCCTTCCTGTTCGGCATATACTTCTCAGAGGTACAGGCAAGCAAAGGAGGACTATGGCTGACCAAGCTCACAGACAGCTGCAAACTAGGGGCTATAACTGACTCGCCGGCTGACACAGACATCCTCCAAAAGGGTCTCACTGAGACAGATACCTGGTGTCAAAACCATGGCCTCAAGCTAAATGCCAAAAAGTGCATAGTCATCCCCTTTGGAAAAAACAAAGTACCCACAAACTACCACATAGGTGGTAGCCCCTAAATACGGAAGACATAAGGGATCTGGGGACCCAAGTAGATAGTAATCTCTATTTTGATAATCACATTGCCAAAGTAGTTAAAAAAATCCTTCTATGTGGCCCACCTAATCACAAAAGGGTTTGCATCCAGATCAAAAGAGGTCATTGTGCCCCTCTATACATCACTCATCAGACCCATCATAGAGTACAACGCCCCATTTGGGATGTACCTTACAAGACACCTGCAACAGCTGGAAAAGACCACAGAAGTACCGCACCAAGAGAATCACTGGCCTCAAACAGATGCCCTATGCAGCTCGACTGAAGAAACTCCAACTGTACTCAGTTGCATACCGCCTACTCGGAGGTGATCTCTGCCTGACCGCCTACTCGGAGGTGATCTCTGCCTGACATACAAGGCTATGTCCAACCCAGAATTGATGGACATGCTCCACCTAAAGAAAACTATATTCCCTTGAGCCACACGCTCTAGGGATCTAAACCTCACCACAACAATAAATAGGACGTGCTGGAGGGATAGATTCCTATCCCAGAGACTTCCCATCCTCTGGAACAAGATTCAAATCTACATTAGGCAGAGCGCCTCACTAACACTCCAAGAGAAACCTTGACGAGTGGATGGGAAACAGAAACTTTACCCCGGAGATCACTTCAGTGGCTCTAATGGACAGAGGCACAGGGAACTAATCTAAGGGGGTGGCGAAAGCCAACACATTCCGGCTAGGCTTATAAATGCCTTTGGGCAGATAGCCTAGTATCTACCTATGAACCTATATTACAGCCTTGGCAGTTTACTACTAAGTTCCATCTCAATTAGCAAGCTGGACATAATGATTTTTTCACATAAAGCTCAGATCTTTGGAAATTAGATTAAAACTAATTTCAATAAATATTTTTTCTGGCATCAGTAGTTAAAAACATATTTCAAGCTACTGGAATTGAGTGCTTCATCCTTCATTCCTACTTGATCTCTGGTAGTGGCATGTCCGAGTACTTTCACTTAGAAGGAAATGTATTCTTTTTACAAGGGTAGGTATGGAGGGGTGAAGCTACATATGTTACTCGACTCTGCTGGCATACATTTTGTTGTTTTAATACACCATGTTGTGTTTTTTTCTTTTTCAAAAAATTACTGACAGTATAGTCGTTTAATATGTCTTAGAGCTCATTTCAGAGAACCAGTGTTTTATCTTTCAGATTTGTGCCATAAACGAATATGGTTTGTTAGTAATCTTTGTGGGCCTTCTTTGTAACGTTTCTGGAAAAACACACTTCCTTTCAAAAGATGTTTTTTTTTCCTTCTGCCGTTCATACATTTACTTCATCCTTACTTTTTTGTATTATACTATCGGATTTTGGAATATTCTTTTTTTTTGTGCCAGCTCTTCATTACACAACACTGTTTTAACTTTACATAAAATTACATCTTTCTCTACGAGCATTAATATTTTTGGAAATGTACACTCATCTACCTTACTGATGTAGCGCTTGATTACCTCTGCATATCTTACACTTTTGTCAGTTGTTTGCTACGAATATCTCGACATATTAGAAGTTTACTATCAAAATATGGAAATGCACTTCTTTGTTTAATCATGCCGTTAAAATAAAATGTCAAAAATAAAAACATTTTTACGGCAACATTTTGAAACACGTTAAAGATGATTTTTGGTATGCGACAGAACTGCAATTGCCATCCAGATATCGGTATTACTCATTTGCTAATTTTACTTTCAATTTGGCAAAAAGTTTGAAACAATACATTCACTGTTACAGTACTTGAAGTGCATTTCTGGATTTTGATAGCAAACCTATTAGAACTTTTATGGTAGCAATCTTAGTTCCATCTTTCTGATACTGAATTATTGAATTACTGAAAACAGTCTCTCATGTCTTCAGATCTATTATCAGTTTCAAAATCTTTCCATTCAAATATATAGGACAGTATTAACAAGCTTACACAACTGCTAGTTTGAGAGTACCACTTCCCAAGAAACATAAAAATATACTTGCATATGCAATGATTTTGTTATGAGGTCTCAAGTCCCTAACCCCACAAGACCTGCAGTTGCCTGAAGATAAATTTCTTATTCAATGTTAAAGTAACACAAAAAGGTCTCTGAACCCGGACTTTTTTCAGCATGTATACCATAACTTTTAGTCTTCTTCAGTCCATTTAACAGTAGTATCTTTTTTTCATTACTGCTCTTGGTGGTGATGTTATTAAAGTGAAATCTTTGATAAAGTGTCCAGTGGAATTTGCCATCTACAGAACACATCTTACTTCCTTAACATTTACTGTTGATAATATATGCTGCAGTGTCTTACCCTTACTTTGGGATTGCAATAAAGTCTTCTCTAAAAAACTTCAACACTGATTTGTTAAAACTTGCATTTGCTTATACTCAATGCCATACTACTTTGTCTTCGCTATTCTTGTACCTTCCTTACTCATGCCTCCAGCAGTGAGGTTAATGAAGTAAGAGTACCTATACTGCTGTTGGCTAACTCACCTTCAATGAGAATGGCTTTAAAATGCTGCAACAATATGTTAGAAATACTTTTACTGAGAAGTTAAACTTTTCTAAGGAAGGTATTTAATGAGCCATCTGCTTAACTGTATTACTGAATGTGTTGCATTCAGTTGTGCTATTACATTTAACCAATCTGTTTGCAGTCTGTCAGGACACCATAGTGCAGAAGGCAATTACTGTTAAACTGTTTGCTCAGGTTGCTATCTAGACAGTGCATTCCTATGCACTGTGACTAAGTGACAATGTCATGTTCTTCAGTAGTTCTTCCATGTACAGTTACATCAATACGATAATTTTGTACTTCTTGTGTCACATGCCAAATGACACTAAAATTTTTGCAGAACACGTCTCTAAATTAGCCTCTTAAATCTCCACAAATTTTACCTGAAAATGTGGTGCTACTTCTGCTTTCATGGTGTAGCTCTCAATGAAGGAAGAGTGACTTTAAATCTGGCTGAGGAAAACTTCTGCTCCACTTAATTCCATAACAATTTCTTCTCTTTTAAGTACCGTTTGCTTTTTATGTCTGTATTTTATTTAGTTTATCTCATATCAGTGCAAAGAGTACTGCATTAGGCTTTGGAGATGTGCCATGAGTGATACCCAAGGTGTCCAGTACAACAGTTTCTTCCAGTTATTTAAATAAAAGTTATCTACTCACCATAATTATGCATCTGTATTGTCCATTTTCATTCCTCCTCAATGAACAGGCATCAGATGTGACCTTGGATCCAACTTGACTGCTGCTCTTACAGACTCTTGGATCTGACTGCTCTTACAGACTCTTGGATCTGACTCTCAAGTGCCTCCCTTAACCATAGTGTCCCTAACTACTGTATTACCTCAGACTGAGTTTGTTGTCACTATATATTAATTTAGAATATAGCTTATAAAAAGAAAAAGAATGGCACTGGGACTCAAACAGGCACAGTGCTTCCAAAATGCTTTATCAGGTCATTCCCAAAGAAAAAGAAAGGGGGTAGAGGGCGGTAAGTTGAGGAAGAATGAAAATGGGCAGCACAGATGCATTTTTATGGTGATAACATAACTTTTATATCTGATGTTGTCATTTTTATTCATTCATCAACGAATGCGACAAAGTCCCCAGCTACAGTAACCTATCCAGAGTAACACAGAAACAAAAGCAGCCCTGTTTTCAGAGATGATGTCCAACTTGTAATGAGCAATAAAAGTATGAGGACTGGACCAAATGGTTGCAGCATAAATATCATCAATGGAAGCTCTGGCCCAGAAGGCAGAAGATGTGGTCATAGATCTAATAAAGTGAGCTTATCAATGTCTTGTTAGAGGTAAACTTCTTAAAGAGTAAACATAAGAAATACAATCTGATATCCATCTAGATACTGGTTTTCCCAATTTGTGATTGGCAATGGAAACAAAGAATTAGTCAGTTTTTCAAAAATCCTTTGATCTATGGAGATAAAAATGAAGCTGCTTATGTACATCCAAAAGGTGAAGCATGTATTCTCCTTTACTGGAGAAATTTGGAAAGAAGACTGGCAAATTAATGACTTGGTTGATATTTGTTTCAGAGACTATTTTTGGTAGAAAGGGTGGATTAGTACGTAAAGTAACTCTATCTTTATGGAAAATCAAATAAGGCAGGTGTGGACAGAGTGCTTTGAGTTCAAAACAGAAAGCGTTCAGTCCACAACTTAAATTGTAAAAGCTTAGCAGTGAAAGAACACTAACATCTGCTCATCCAAACCACAACAGTGCGATAAGCTGTCTTCAAACCGAGTCCATAGGGTATCCGAAGTAAATATCACCACAGTCGTGGTAAAAAATACAGAATCATTTATTGAAATAAAAGCAAATGAATGTTAAGCACTTTCACTCATGCAAAAGTGAGCTTCATCAGAACAATCCAACCAGCTGATACAAAGTGTTTAAATAATTTCTTTGGCGCCAATTCCATTAAAGTGGCACCACAACTGATACTAAATTTCATACAAAACAATTCATACTAAACACAATACTTAATAGTAAAATACCTGCTGCAAAAACAGCCCATACTTGTCAGATTAGTGTGACTTTATACACTAAAAATGTGCATATTAAAAATAATACACATTATCATCCATTGTATAAAAAAATACCTTAATAATACCCTAATAATATTAATTTAATACATATTCTAAAAAATGTTCTAAAAATACAATAAAAATATGTAAATATCTGATAAAATAACCATCTATCTACTATTGAGTAATGGTTTGATGGAAATATGGTCATTAAGACCTGGTGGTTTCACAGCATCTGTTAGCAATTGCCACCAAACTTCTTTGTATGCAAGTGTACATTTATGACCACCACCTACAGGATCCATCACAACATTTTCCAATATAGCAAATTTAAATATATGCTCAGAACCATATTTTTCTACATGCCTATATAAGGCATTATTTGTGTCCTTCATCCTGATACTATAAAGATGTGCGTATATCCGTTTCTTAAAGTACCTCTCTGTTTTTCCTATATAGTATCCTGGACAAGACACACATTTTGCCAAATAGATGACATACTTAGAATTACAGTTTCCCTATTTGAACCTCAATCTTGTCTTATTAATGTTGTCCAGAACAGTGCCTTCTTCTTCATTAATAGCATGACATTGATTGCAAGTACCACATTTTGAAGTGTACTTAGTGCTATTGTCCAACTCTATATCTCTTGAACCCCTTTCCAAAAAAGCTTTAAAAATCGATGGAGGGTAATAAGGAAGCCTATTTAAAAAAAACTTTTTTGACAACCATTGTGCTTTTGACAATATTTCTGAAGATAATGCTAATGAGCATTTTGACCCACACAATCTGAAGGGTACTTTGAAAGATTTAATTTATTTGCTTGGAAAAAAATGAAATACTATTAATTCTATCAAATTGGACAATGCCTATCTGTCTAAATGTATTGACACTAACATTGTACCTATGGGTTTACGGTTTTTCAAGACTCCCATGGGGATTGAACTGTCTAGTACCAACAAAAATGAATTTAACCAATTATTTGATTCTTTTGGTATACAATATATGAAATTGTTAATTAAATGTAATGATGAAAATTTATGTAGTTCAGTAATGAAGTTGAGCAGCTGAATGATATTCTCAAAGATTTAATGTTCATCATTGGGAAAAATGATATGCAAAACAATTTGAAGTAGCTGATTTGAAAACTAAAAAAGCATATGAAAGGAAAAGTAAAAAAAATGAAAAGAGACACTGAACAATACAGGAGGGGTCAGGCCTACCAGTGGGGAGGGGGGCACCACCCAGATAGGCCTGATATGGATAATTCACACTACCATTATACAAATCAACCCCTTAAGGGCACCCACATTCATGACAAGATGAACGTCTATGGAGAACAGCACATCAATAAGGGTAATTTGAATTTTCATCAGGGATGGAAAAATGGAAAACAGATAGATTGGAAAAGCGGAGGAAAAAGAATTTCCATCATCAGGAAGTGGAAGAAGAGAGAAAATGGTAGTGGATACAGGGAATGATTGTTTAGAGGGGTCCAATGTTGATCAAGACATAGTGATTGATGGAGTAACATTTTGTTACAACCACTTTAAAATCTACAATTACACACACATTCCCCTGGACAAAACACACTTCAGCCTACTATCTAAGGGAATGAAGTACATCCCCACGACTAATTTTAGATCGGTCGACTGTTTAAGTGAATTCAAACTTTATATTAGGAAATTGAATTTGGCATTGTTATTCAAAAACAATATCGATCAACCTGTACATAAGATAGATGTCCCTAAGAAAAAGAGTACGTTTGTTCCACCTATGAACCACAATGTTCAGATCTATGATAGATCGGTAACACAGCAGATTTATCAGATACAAAACCAGGTTACCAAGAAAAAGATAAGTCATCTATCTCGAGATGAACAAAACACTCTAAAAGAGCTGAGGACCAACAATAATATACGGGTTATGAAACCCGATAAGGGTGGGGGGGTTGTCATATATGACAGTTTGGAATACTCTTTCAAAATGCACAATATTTTACATGCATCTGGGAACTATGAAATTGTTTCTTTAAATGAAGTAAACATAGCTTACAGGTGAATTGATTTGCATATTGAGGAATTCTTATTGGATAGAAGAATAACTGAAGACGCATACAATTTTCTCAGTGTTGAATTTCCTAAAATGGCCACTTTAGTAGACATACCAAAAATTCATAAAGATATTAGGAACCCACCATTTCAACCAATAATATCAGGCAGAAAATCCAAAACCTTCCCATTAGGTGTAGTAGTAGATACTATGCTTAAACACTTATATGGTGAAGTCACTCATATGGTTAAAGATTCGTGGGAATTCTTAAAAAAATATCCGGTGGACATTTGGAAACAGGGATATTTATTTGCATCCATTGACGTAGTGGATTTATTCTCATGCATACCTAAAGAGGAAGGAATGGAAGCCTTCACTAATAGTATAAGGAAATATAGTCATCTTGAATGGGATAAACTCTGTTTGGTATTAGAACTTATGTCTATAGTTTTAGACCATAATTACATCTATTATGAAGGTGAACTATTCAGACAAACTAAAGACATTGCTATGGGGGCGGCATGTGCCCCCATATTCGCTAACTTGGTAATGCTTGACTGGGAAGAAAACACTATTTTTAACAGTGAATATTATGGAAATATCAAATATTATTCACGCTTTTTAGATTATATTTACATTTTATGGGATGGAGATCAAGATACATTTAACAAGTTTATTGAATTTTTAAATAATAGTAGTGGGTTCTTGAAATTTACATCTACTAGTAGTAGAGAAGGAGTTGCCTACTTAGATACAATTATTTAGAACACTGATGATGGCTTTAAGTCCAGAATATACAGAAAAAATACATTTACTAATTCGTATCGAGAATATACTAGCAATCATCCTAAAAAACCGATGTATAACATTTTTAAGGGACAGTGTATCAGAGCTGTAAGGATGACTTCTGAACAAACAGATATGGTATGTGAACTTAGATTTATAACTGAATTGTTTAAAGAAAGAGGATATGATCAGAATATGATGAGGGAGGTCAAAGAATATGTTATAAGTGAATGGGGAAAGAAGTATACCCCATTATTAGGATTTAATAGAAAAGGAGTAGATATGGTTAATGTTACCAACTGTAGGAAGACCTCTAAAATTTTTAGTAGGGCCTGTGCCTTAGAATATGGACCACATACAAACAAAATAAAAGACATACTAATAGATTATTGGAATGTCTTGATGGTGGACCAGGCTTTAATAGACACTTTGGGCCCTAGACCAGTTTTTGTACATAAGATGGGGAAAAACCTTAAAGCTTTTTTGGAAAGGGGTTCAAGAGATATAGGGTTGGACAACAGCACTAAGTACACTTCAAAATGTGGTACTTGCAATCAATGTCATGCTATTAATGAAGAAGAAGGCACTGTTTTGGACAACATTAATAAGACAAGATTGAGGTTCAAACAGGGAAATTGTAAATGTGAGAGTGTTCAATCTCGCCGTTTGTTCTTACACCTGGGTTCGGAGCCAATCCTCGGCTCCGTGTCGGCCGCTTGGCAAGCTCTGCATCGAGAAGAAGCTCGAGACCAACCTAACTCCCACAATCCCCCTCTGCCTTTACCTCAGATCTAGTTTGCCGCTGCAACGTTCGCATCAGATTTGATGAGCTCGGGCCAACTCAAGCTAAGATTAATTATTTTCTTATATTTCTTCTATTTTTTTCTAAAAAAATTGTTCCTTAAGTGACTGTGTGTGTGTGAGTAGTGTATTGAGGGTTTCTCGGTTCCGTATATAATTTTTATATACTTTATTACAGTTTTCCCTCGGGGCCTACCCCACCCCTTAACTTTGGATTGACTACTGGATTGACTAATTTACTGGATTTGACAAAACTTTTTTCTGGAATAGACAAATTTACTGGACTGGACATAATACTGGCTACTTCACTATTTGCTGTACCTAACTTTGTGACATGTCTGAGAAAGCTAAGTCTGGCTTTAAACGCTGCCAATGTGGGCAGAAGATGTCTGTGACTGACAATCATAGTTCCTGCGTCTACTGTCTTGGCCCTCTCCATCTGCAAGAAGACTGCTCAGTATGTCATTCTTTCAGTGGAAGGGTCATGACAGATAGGCGCAGGAAACTTATGGATAGGGGGCTTTTGAAGCCTGCTTTTCAAGAGGCTCTGGATGCATCAGACCAGACATCCAAATCCTCGAAGGAATCGAAGACGTCGGAGCCCAGGTCATCGGCTCCGAGCTCTTCAGCCAAAGTTCGATCATCGGTTCCACAGACTTCGGGGCCGAGTGTTGAACTGTTGTCAGTTTCCGAGCCTCGAGTCTTGGAACCGGTGACGGAGCTCCCTCCCCCGGCACTGTTGAGGTCGGCTCCGTCTTCGATTCCTTCGACGCGTTCTTCCAGGCCCCTCTCCGACACTGATGTAGACCGCGTGGTGCAGAAATTAATGGAGAATACGGCCTTATCCAAACTCATCTCTGTCTCCTCCCAGTTGGTGTCGAGACTCGAAGGCCTTCCCTTATCTCCACCTGTTCCTCCTCAGATGCCTATCCAGTCTTCGGAGCCGGGAGAGGCTGATCTGGTGATTGTGGAGCCCTCTGTGCCAGAACCGTCTTTTTCTCGGTCGGCTCCGTTCACCTCGACTCCGTCGGAACCGGTACCGGAGTCTCGGAGCCGAAGATCCATCCTTGGGTCCGGGACTGAGAGTCGGACCGATGTTTCGGTTCCGACACTCCCTCTCGGAGCCTCGGCTCGGATCGACTCGGCTCCGTCCTCGGGGTCGATGCCTTCGGTGCCTGTCTCGGGAATTCTTCCGATTTCCTCGGAACCGGGAGATACCTCGACTCGGGACCCGGGGGCCTTCGACCTCATGAGGAAGGTGTTGTCTACTCAGACAACCACGCCAGCAGAAACAGCTTCTCCTTCCCATAAAGGACCGTTATCCTCCTCTGCACCCACGGCTACATCTAAGCGTCGAGCACCAGTGTCTCAGCCACCCCTGGAGGGTGCCCCCTCTTCCTCGGAGGCTTCTTCGGATGCCCCCCCCGAGGAAGTTCCGAGGAAAAGATTGTGTAAGAGGAGACACTTAGATTCTCCACAAGAATCATTGACATCGGACACTGACTTGGATGAGTCAGAAGGGTCCCCAAAGTCACCCTCAGAGGATGTCTCCTTTTCTGACATCCTGGAGATCCTAAAGCAGAGAGGTGATTGGCAATCCCTTCCCCCTTCTGAGGATGAGTCAGTTTTGCTGAAGGCATTCGGTGCTCGCCCTTCCTCCTCCTGGGTCACTCCGCCCTTCGATGAGTTGATGGAACTGATTGCTCGAAGGGCTTGGGAGACGCCTGACACGGTGGAGCCAGTCCCTAGAAAGCCTAACAAATATATTACTGCCCCCCAAGATAAAGCTTATCTGACAAAGGGAGTGCCAGTGGACGCTATGGTGGTGGCAGCGGCCACGAAAAAGGAGATGTCTGAATCTTCCTCATCTGTGCATCTGCCTAACAGAGATTCTAGGACTATGGACAGGTATGGGAAGCGCATTTTTAGTTCAGCGGCTTTTTCTATGCAATCCCTGAACTATTTGACCCACTTCACACGGCTACAGAGGGATCTAATCAAAGAGTTGGGAGATACCCTCCAGGGTACTACAGATGCTGCTGTTTCAGAAAAGGTTACAGCACATCTCAATACCCTTACATCTATTGCAAACTCGTCCATGAGGCTGATCTCATACGCAGCCGAAGGATCGAGTAGGGCAGCAGCTTCAGCGATTGCTCTTCGTAGACAATCCTGGATGCGCTTATGTTCATTCGGAAGCCTTCAAGTCTTCCTTTACTAACGCCCCATTTGATGGTGCCACTCTCTTTGGCCCCAAAGTAAAGGAGACCCTTACCCGGTGTGAGCAAGAGGGAAAGACTCTGTCTGCTGTCGGAGTCCGTTTTTCCACCCCATCCAGACCGTACCCCAAAGGGCAACGTGGTGGAAAAATGTGGTTTCGAAAACCCCAAGGCTCTTTCCCAGGCACACAGGGTGATGCCCCCTCTAGAGGCAGAGGAGGGGGCAGAGGTGGAAGACGCCGCCCTGGTGGCAGAGGGGGTCTGCAAAACCAAGGTGACAGGGATACACCCCCTGGGAAACCTTTCCAGCACTCCTGAGAGGAGGCCCGACTGTCCTGCTCTGGAGGCAGTCGGGGGTCGCTTAGCTTTATACCCTCAGGCCTGGCAAAATCTTACATCAGACAATTGGGTAAAAAGCGTTGTTACCAGAGGCTACAGAATACCCTTCCTATTGCCCCCAATTCCGCCAATTCTGGACCTAAGCAATCTCAATACCTTCGTCAAGAAAGAAAAGTTCCGGATGGTCACGCTTCAATCGATCCTTCCATTTTTACAGAAGGACGACTGGATGTGCTCAATAGATCTGAAGGACGCATACTACCACATCAAAATGGCCAGGGCGTCCAGGGATCACTTGCGCTTCCGGCTGGGAGCCAGCCACTTTCAGTTTCGAGCCCTGCCCTTTGGTCTGACCTCAGCCCCCAGGGTTTTCACCAAATGCATGGCAGTGGTAGCGTCTCACTTGAGACGCCTGGGATTCCAGGTGTTTCCGTATCTGGACGACTGGCTCCTTTCTGCCACCACCCAGCGTCAACTGATTCAGGCCAGGGATTACACACTGCAGCTTTGTGTTCATCTCGGAATTTCCGTAAATTTCGAAAAATCTTTGCTACAGCCATCACAGCATATCTCATTCATAGGAGCAGAATTGGATATGCATCATTTAATTCTAAGACTTCCTCCAGAAAGGATAGCCTCACTACAAAGCCACATATCTCTTCTTCTGTCATCCAGAAAATCCCCAGCAAAACTGGTTCTTAAGGTTTTGGGTCTCATGGCAGCTTCTCTCATTGCGATACCATTGGGAAGACTGCACATGAGAGTTCTACAATGGCTACTCTTTGCACAATGGTCGTTCCAACAGCTACCTCTGACACACGAAATTCTAATCACAAAGACATGCAAATCACACCTAGCCTGGTGGCTCCGGACTTGCAATCTTTCCAGCGGAAGACCATTTGTGCTACTACCGCCGACAGCTACGGTGACCACGGACGCTTCCCTGATAGGGTGGGGGGGCATTTTTCAGGGACAGACAGTCCAAGGCGAATGGACCAATTTAGAGTACAATCTGCACATCAATGTTCTAGAGTTGAGGGCAGTGTTTCTAGCGTTGCAACACTTTGTTCCCCTTCTTCCTCTAGGGACTATTGCAGTTCAGACGGACAACATGTCCGTAGTCTGGTACATAAACAAAAAAGGGGGAACCAAGTCTTATCAGCTATGCAGAGAGGCCATGAGAATCTGGCAATAGGCGGAGTCCACGGGTCGCTTTCTGATAGCAACGCACATCCCGGGGTCATCCAACGTCATAGCAGACAGGTTGAGCAGAGCAATCCTGTTGCCTCACGAGTGGTCCCTCAAACAGTCAGTTGCAAAGGAGATTTTTCGCAAATGGGGCCAGCCTTCCTGCGATCTTTTTGCGTCTCCAATGAACGCCAAATGCAGGAACTATTTTGCCCTATTACCCCCTCCAGGGGAAGTCCCCAGGGACGCTCTGGTTCACGATTGGCCCCCGGGTCTCCTTTATGCTTTTCCTCCCTTTCCCCTGATTGCAAAGTTTCTGCAGAAAGCAAACAACCTGCAAAGGACGATTATCCTCATTGCCCCATTCTGGCCTCGTCAAATCTGGTTTCCCTTTCTTCTGGCACACCGCATTCGGGAACCCTGGATCCTGGACCCAGAGCCGGATCTGCTGACCCACTCGTCAGGGGCTCCCCACCCCTCGCTACTTTCACTCAAACTAGCAGCTTGGCTGCTCCGCTTCCCTACTTAGCCAGGTCTGATCTTCTTTCGCCTGCAGTTCAGAATATACTAGTGGCTTCTCATAAAGCTTCCACTACAAAGACTTACTCTAGTAAATGGAAGCGTTTTGTTCACTGGGCAAATACACAGCAATTGGACCCTGTTATAGCTCCTTTAAATAAGATCTTGGAGTTTTTGACCGAATTGTTCCACCAAGGAGCTTCTCCTGCCACCTTGAGAGTGCAATTGGCTGCCATTTCCAACTTTCATGTGGAAGAATGTGGGGCTCCTATTATGGCTCACAGACTTTGTAAGGCCTTTCTGAAAGGATCTTTCCATATTAGACCACCAGTTAGAACTCCTACATCACCTTGGAACTTGAACTTTCTATTATCTAAGTTGATGCTACCACCGTTTGAACCAGCCTCTTCCTGTCCTTTGAAATATTTGTCGTGGAAGAACCTCTTTTTGGTGGCCATTACATCGGCCAGACGGGTGTCAGAGCTTCAGGCTCTTTCTATTAAACACCCTTATTTGATCTTTCACTCTGATAGAGTATCTCTTCGCACTAATCTGTCCTTTCTCCCCAAAGTTTGCTCCGTTAATAACATTAATCAATCCATTGAGCTCCCTACCTTTTTCAAATACCATTCCAATAGTTTGGAATATATGTTACACAAGTTGGATGTTCATAGACAACTTAGATTTTACTTGGATAGAACAAAGGATCACAGGAAGACAGATCAACTCTTTGTAGCCTTTGCAGACAGCAGGAAAGGTATAGCAGTTACTAAACGAACCCTTTCCAAATGGCTAACTGATTGCATTATTTTTGTTTATGCTGCTTCGGAACAAACTTTACCTGTCAAACCCAAGGGGCACTCTACAAGATCAGTATCTACATCCCTGGCTCATGCAGCTCGCCTACCATTAGACACTATTTGTGCAGCTGCCACTTGGTCTAAACCACATACATTCATTTCTCATTACAAGGTAGACAAGGTTTCTAGGGACAGGGCAACCTTTGGTTCCACTGTGCTCAAGAACGTTCTCCCGTGAGTTCCTCAGGAACATGGAGCTAGGGACGCTACCCAGGTGTAAGAACAAACGGCGAGATTGAACACTCTCACATTTAGAAGTTATGTCCTTACCATAACGTTCCATGTGGAGTG
The DNA here is from genome assembly GCF_019279795.1 of Protopterus annectens. NCBI lineage: Eukaryota > Metazoa > Chordata > Ceratodontiformes > Protopteridae > Protopterus > Protopterus annectens. Next base: position 410,085,965 of record NC_056733.1, on the reverse strand, counting down.
TTCATCTCACCTTTGTTCTTACATTCCCACCCTCAGGAAGAACGTCCAATTTGGTGTCTGGTTTGGTTTCTCCTGCTTCTGCCTTACGCAGTGGTTGTGTATATATGTATATATATATATATATATATATATATATACATGTATATGTTTCTTTTCAGTTATATTTTGCTTGACATGAATGTGTTACTCTCTCTGTTGACTTCTGGTTTGCTTGCAAACTAGATCTGAGGTAAAGGCAGAGGGGGATTGTGGGAGTTAGGTTGGTCTCGAGCTTCTTCTCGATGCAGAGCTTGCCAAGCGGCCGACATGGAGCCGAGGATCGGCTCCGAACCCAGGTGCAAGAACAAAGGCGAGATGAACACTCCACATGGAACGTTATGGTAAGGACATAACTTCTAATTCTAAGTATGTCATCTATTTGGCAAAATGTGTGGCTTGTCCAGGATACTATATAGGAAAAACACAGAGGTACTTTAAGAAATGGATATACGCACATCTTTATAGTATCAGGACGAAGGACACAAATAATGCCTTATATAGGCATGTAGAAAAATATGGTTCTGAGCATATATTTAAATTTGCTATACTGGAAAATGTTGTGATGGATCTTAAGAGGTGGTGATCATAAATGTACACTAGCATATAAAGAAGTTTGGTGGCAATTGCTAACAGATGCTGCGACACCACCAGGTCTTAATGACCATATTTCCATCAAACCGTTACTCAATATTAGATAGATGGGAATTTTATCAGATATTTACATATTTTTATTGTATTTTTAGAACATTTTTTAGAATATGTATTAACTTATTAGGGTATTATTAAGGTAATTTTTTTTATACAATGGATGATAATATGTATTATTTTTAATATACACATTTTTAGTGTATAATGTCACACTAATCTGACAAGTATGGGCTGTTTTTGCAGCAGATATTTTACTATTAAGTAGTGCTTAGTATGAATTGTTTTGTACGAAATTTAGTATCAATTGTGGTGTCACTTTAAAGGAATTGGCGCCAAAGAAATTATTTAAACACTTTGTACCAGCTGGTTGGATTGTTCTGATGAAGCTCACTTTTGTTTGAGTGAAAGCGCTTAACATTCATTTGCTTCTATTTCAATAAATGAGTCTGTATTTTTTACCACGACTGTGGTGATATTTACTTCGGATACCCTATGGACTCAGTTTGAAGACAGCTTATCGCACTGTTGTTGTCTGGATGAGCGGATGTTAGCGCTTTTAGTCCTTGGAGTTCAGAAACTTGCCTAGCGGAAGTAACAGCCACAAGGACGATTGTCTTCCAAGAAAGAAATTTGAGGTCAGATTTGGCTGAAGGCTCAAAGGGGGGCTGAACCAAGTTTTGCAACACAACTGTCAGATCCCAAGGTGGAGTAGGATCTTTAATCGGAGAACTAAGCATAAAGGGGCCTTTAAGGAATGCTTTACATAATCTGGATGAAGCTAGCGGGGAAGCATTATTTCCAGTGTAGTGGAAAAACTAACACCTTGAAAAATTGAGATCAGAAAATCCAAAATAGCAGGAATAGGAGCAGTAAACAGGTCTAATTGTCTCTGTTGTGCCCAGCAGGAAAATCTTTTCCATTTACTCCTGTATATCTTCCTGGTCACAGGTTTCTGAGAGGATATTAAAATTTGGCAAACTGGAAAAGAAAACCTGGACTGAAACCATGCTGTCAACTTTAGGCCTGGAATATCCAGGTGAGCCATCCACGAGGGATGAGATATCAGGTCTGGACTAGAGTTCAGTGCCCAAAGAGGACATAAATGGAGAGACCACAGGAAGGGAAAAGTACAGTTTTGTACCTACCATAAATGCAGATGTTCGAGTGTAAACACTGCTGCAGTCTCCCGTCAGGCGGTTCCCCAGTCGGCCTGAGTTCCAAAGTCTTGGTCTGGCATCGGTTACTGTTGCCTCCTCCCTGACGTCAGTGCGACAGGGGTATACAAGATGCAGCTGACGCCATTTTCTTCAGTTTTTCTTGCCCCAGATGTCAGGTGCCCCCAAATAGGTAGGCAATTCAAATTGCTAGTAAAAAATACCTTAGAAAAGCAAACAACAACTTTCAGTTACCAGCAAATACTCCCCATAGGTAGTGAAGGGTAGAAGACATAGGTAAGTACCAACAAGTAAGAGGGGAAGGAGCTAGGGTAACCTGGACTGCAGCAGTGTTTACACTCGAACATCTACATTTATGGTAGGTACAAAACTGTACTATGTTCATCGTGTTACACTACTGCAGTCATTACACTTGGGTGGAATCCCAAAGCTGAGCTAGGGTGGCTGGTTATAAGGCATTAGGGTGGCTATAAGGCCCTGCAGCGCAGCAGTGGTGAAGCCAGCTCTGGATTTGGAGTATAAAGGCAAATGGTAATGCTTGGTGAAGTTATGCACAGAACTCCATGTTGCTGCTTCCAAAATATCCTTGATAGGTACTCCTCTGAGGTAAGCAGTTGAAGTGGCTGTTGCCCTGGTGGAGTGAGATCTAATGCTGCTAGGTACAGGTTTCCCATGGTGTGTATAGCAGAAACATATACAATGTCCTATCCAATTTGAAATAGTCTGTTTTGAAATGGCCTTTCCCTGTGCTCCTGCAGCATATGCTACCAATAATTGCTCAGATTTTCTGAAAGCTTTGGTTTTGTCCAAGTAGAAGCGCAACTGCCTGTGAATGTCCAAAGAATGCAGTAGTCTCTCCCCTTTATTCTGTGGTCTTCAATAAAAAGTTGGCAAGTGAATAGTTTGGTTTAGAGCCACACTTGATACCACCTTTGGCATAAACGTAGGGTTGGTTTTTAAAGACACCCTGTCTTGGTGGAAAATGAAGAAAGGTTCCACTGCCATTAGTGCCTGTAATTCTGCAACTCTTCCTGCTGATGTTATTGCCAGTAGCAGAGCAGTTTTCCAAGAGATATATTTTATTTCTGCTGTGTTAGCTGGCTCAAAAGGAGGTAAAGTTAATTTTTCCAAACAAAGTTGAGGTCCCAAGTTGGAGTAGGTGCTCTACGGGGCGGTCTAATATTTTTAGCCCCTCTGAGGTACTGTTTTAGCAAAGGATTAGAGAAAATTGGTGGATCCATGTTGTATTGAGCAGAAATGGCAGAGGCGTGGATCTTGATGGATGAAAATGAGAGGCCCTTGTCCAGCATCTCAGTTAAATATTGTAGTATCTGAGGAAGGTTTGGGACAAGAGGGTCAAGGCTGTGAGTCTGGTTCCAGGCACAGAATCTCTTCCATTTATCCGAATAGGCTTTCCTGGTACTAGGCCTTCTGGCCTCCAGACATCCATAACAACTTTGGAGAGAGGCATTGCTTGCTTGACTAAGGAATTTTCCATGCGGCTAGGTTTAAGGTCTTTTGCTGGCTGTGAAGTATCTGATTGTTGTGCTGAGTCAGCAGATGTGGGGATTTGAGGCAAAATCCAGGGTGGTGCTTGTGCTAAGTTCTTTAAGATTGGGTACCAGTGCTGGCGTGGCCAGTCTGGTGCAATCAGGATCATCTTTGACTCTTCTTGCCTGGCTTTTATGAGTACCTTTGGAAGGAGAGGTAGAGGAGGAAAAGAGTATACTTGTAGGTTTTTCAGCTGTTTTTCCAGCTGAATGAGAGGGCATCCACTTTCCATGCTTGTGGATGGTAACTCCTTGTGCAGAATTTCTGTAGCTGGCAATTCATTGGGGATGCAAACAGATCTATGTCCGGGCTCCACCATTTCTGTGTTATCATTCTGAATATTTGTGGATTCAATTCCCATTTGTGGGGATCCACGATGTTTCTGCTTAAGTCGTCTGCCAGCGTGTTTTTCTCTCCTGGCAGGAATTGTGCTTGCAGATGAACGTGGTAGTCTGGAGCTGTGTTCCACAAGGTCATGGCTTGTCTGCAGAGGGGGTAGGAGTGTGTGCCCCCCCTTGCTTATGTACCACATAACTGTGGTGTTGTCTGTCTTTAGTAATAGTTGTCCTGGATGCAGCAGGTCCTTGAAAGCTATAAGGGCATTTTGTACAGCTAGCATCTCTTTTTGATTGATGTGAAGATGCCTTTGTTCTGCAGGCCACTCGCCCTGAATACATTTTCCTGCCATGTGTGCTCCCCAGGCGTAATCCGATGCATCTGTTGTCAGTGTTTGCCTGGCTGTGGGTTGAGTGAAAGGCTGTCCCTTGTTAAGGTGACAAGCTTGAGCCCACCATCGAAACTCCTGTTGAAGGCAAGGAATTAGTGGTATAACTGTTTCCAGACTGACAGTGTTGAGACCATACACTCTTTAGGTACCATTGTAGTTTCCTCATATGCAGTCTGGCATATGGAATTAGTAGTATGCAAGATGCCGTGTACCCCAGGCAACTTAATATCTTTTTTACGAACGCCAGATGCTTTAGAAGAATGTCCTTGCTCTCTGCTTGAATCAGGCAGTCGTCCAGGTACGGATAAATTTGAAATCCTTTCTGTCTGCAAAAAGCAATTACTGGTGCCAGGCACTTTGTGAAGACCCTGGGCGCAGTAGATAAGCCAAAGGGCTGTGCAGAGAATTGATAGTGCATTGAACCAGCTATGAATCTGAGGTATCTTCTGCAGTTTTGTCTGATAGGGACATGCAGGTATGCCTCCTTGAGGTCCAAGGTCACGAGCCAAACTTTCTTGCCCAGCATGGGAAGAAGCTGCTGTAGTGTCAACATTTTGAATTTCGGAACATCCAAGTAAGTGTTTAGAGAAGAAAGATCCAGAATGGGCCTCCAGGCTTTGTCCTTTCTGGGAACCAGAAAGAGTCTTGAGTAAAATCCTTGTCCTTGCTCCTGCGGTGGTACCTTTTGAATAGCTCTCATGTCCATGAGTGCTGTAATTTGTTTTTGAGCCTCTGCCCATTGATTTGGTGGCAGATATGGCATTCCTTTTAACCTTGGCACCTGTAACCTTGAGATACAATGTTGAGAACCCATTTGTCTTTGGTGATCCAATGTCAATTGTGATAGAAAAGTGCCAGTTTTCCTCCTAAGGGGGCTGCCAAGAGAGAGCTGTTTGGCAGCTGTAGTGGGAAGTCATTGAGGCTGCTTTTTATATGATTGGGGCCGGTCTTCCCCTTCCTTCTGGCCTGGTGCACCCCATTGTCGAGGCCTTTAAGGGCCTTGTAGTTGACCTCTACCTCTTGGACGTCTGTATCTGCCCCTTTGAGGTCTGTCTGTAACTGGAAAGGACCAATTCTTTGTTGGCCAATTTCTGCTAAATCGTGGAGGCTGAACCTGTAAGAAATCCTTCACCGTTTGCATAGATTTTGCCTTATCCTCCATCTTCTTTAATACCTCTTCTGCTGTAAATCCAAATAACACATCCTGCTGCAAAGGTGCATCCAATAATTTTGCTTTAACATGACCTGGTAACGTATGTTCTTTTAACCAAGCATGCCTTCTAATGACAGAGCCTGTAACTGCTGCTCTACAGGAGGCCTCTAAAGAATCAAAACCACATTGCAATGTATGTTTTCCCACTTGTTCAGCTGCATGCAATAAATCCTGCATTTCTTTAAAATTAGGAGGATCTGTATCTGGAAGCATTTTTTGTTTCAACTGAGACATCAAAAATTGCTGATATTTTAGCATGTGAAACTGGCAATTTAAGGCTCTCATTGCTAAAGTTGCAGACGTACATACTTTCTTTCCCCATCTGTTTAATGCTCTGGGATCTCTATCAGAGGGAACTGTGTTTTTTGCTGATGAGGCCTTGATCCCTTTGGGTCCCTGAGAAATAGTTTCTGGGTCAGCAGCAGGGCTTTTATACAGAAATTTGTGTGAGTCAGGGACTCTAATATCTGTCAGGTTTAACTGGGACTGGAGGTAAGAAGTCTGGGTTTAAGCTGGATTCAGTATACACATCATCCACAATGTCTAACACTGGCGGAATAGCAAGGGGTCTGTGTTGAGGTAATAAAAGGAAGTCTCTTGGATTCCGAGTAATCCTGGCCTTCTCACTGGAAATGCTCCCTCATGGTATGTAAGGTTTCTCCAAAGGAGTAGTCCTCAGGCGGAGAGGCTGATGGAATTGATTCCTCAGCATCAGAATCCTCATAAGGGGGTAAAGAATATCCTAGGTCTGAGGATGAATCTGAAGAAATGGACACCTGGTCGGATGAGTCATAGTCTGCATCCTGTCTGGGCCTTTTATCAGGAGGGGGATGGGACCCCCTGATCAGGGTGATAAGGTCTTCGGCCATTTTGAGCATTTGTTTCTTAGGCATGGAGGACTGTCCTGGAGAATGTTGCATTTGTTTCTTTGTTTTTAAGGAAGGCTTAGACTTAGCAGACGGTTTAATGCTTAATTGAGTAGGTCTGAAAACACCCTCTGTAGCTGTGGATTGCTCAGCTACTTTGGTTCCCTCTGAAGGGTTAGTTTCGGTAGGCTGAAAAACTATAGTGTCCGAAGGCCCAGCCAGCTCCACATGGGAGTCAGAGGCGGCCTGTGGTTCTGCAGAAGCGGTCGTCAGGGGCTGCGAAGGCGCCTCGCTGAAAACCAGAAATCCGGCGACCGGTCTAGAAGAGGCCTCGTCGTCAGTTTTGGGCCTCGGATGCCTGTCCTTGTCTTTGCGTATTTTATGCATTCCGGTCGTCGGAAGTTCCGACGGCATGGTGTAGTTGAATTTTCTGCCAAAATAATGTCGGGCAAAATCAAACTGACGTTTAATAGTGCGCGTGTTAAACCTAGCACAAAACAGACATGACTCAGAGGCAGTTGAAGAATTAACCATTGTACTGTCATAGTCAAATGGAGAATTTGCATGTGAAGGTCAGTGAGTAGCACAGTAACTGCTGCAGCCATAGAACCGAAGGCCTGAAGTACCACTTTTGCTGGGGAGAATAGATGTGATAAGATCTGAATGAAATGTAGTCTCAAGGTGAGAACTCTGTTTTTTAGTAGAAAGGCCAACTGACTGACATAGTCCAGATGAGCTCCTATGAAGACCTGAACTGGCCGAAGACAGGACTTGGGGAGATTGACTGTGATCCCCAGGGATTGACACAGATGGAGTAAGTAATCCCAGGTTTCCTTAAGCAGATGTCTGGTTAGAGCAGTGAGGAGCCCAGTCTTCCAAACAAGGAAACACTCTGAATCCATGCAGTCTGAAAAGAGCTACTACCACTGTCATACACTTCGTGAACACCCTGAGGGCTGTGGTGAGTCCAAATGGCAGGGCTCTGAACTGCTAATGGCAGTCCCCCATCTGAAAGTGCACACACCTCCAAGAAAGTCTGTTTATTTTGATGGGAGAGTACGCATCTTGGAGGCCATGCAGCACATCCAGTTGTCCTTCCGCAGTAGAGGCAGCATGGACTGAACCATGACCATCCAGAACTTGGAGTTCTTTACAAACTGATTCAGATGCCAGAGATCCAAAATTTGTCTTTGGTCCCGTTTTCTTTGGCACTAAAAAAGCCTTGAGAAAACTCTGCATCCTCTTTCGTTTGGTGGGAGCTCTTTGATGACTGTTGTCTAGCAGCTTTTGACTTTCTAGAGCTGCTGACTCCTACTGACTGGGTGGTACGTCAGGGAGATGTTTCTGTTTGACTGGTGGTATCTGTAAAAAGGGAATGAAATAACCTCTGCATATGATCCTTTCCACCAAATAATCTTTTGTGATGGCTGCCCAGGCATCTGGGTGCAAAGACAAGCACCCTCTGACTGCCTCCAGAGAGAAAAAAAGTGTCGAGCAACCCTTCAGGAGTGCTGAAAGAGTCTATCAGAAAAGGAATCTTGAAACCCTTGGTTTTGCAGACTCCCTCTGCTGCGAGGGTGGTGTCTTCCATTATTATCGGCACCTATGCCTCTGGGAGAAATTTCCCCTCATGAATCCTGAAAAGGACCTTGGGTTTTGGAAATGCATCTTTTTCTCACTACGCCGAGTCCAACAAAAGGAACTTTGCAAGGTAGAAAAACATATTCCCAAGGCACATAAGGTTTTTCCATCTTGCTTACTATAGGAAAGTTTGTCTTTAACAGTAGGCCTAAACAAGGAAGATCCATCAAAGGGAGCACTGATAAAAGAAGACTTGAAGGGCTCCACAAAATCACACAAATGCATCCAAGCATGTCTCCTGATAGCTATGCCTGAACCCACGGCCCATGAGGAACCTTTTGCTGCATGACAGATTACCCTCATGGATGCATTAGATATGGACTGGAGAGTGGCCAACTGGTAGGAAAAAACCTTCTGTTCCTCTGACAACACTGACTCAGGGTTAGACTTAGAGAGTTCCTTAATCAAGTCCCTCTGTAATCTAGTAAAGTATGCCAAATAATTAAGCGACTGTAAGGCAAAGGTCGCGTTTGCATGGATGCACTTTCCAAACGTGTCCAATGCTCTGGACTCTCAGTTACAAGGATGGACAGTGCAGCCCTGTTCAGCCAGGAATTCCCTTACTTCAAAAGGGTCTGTCTTTGGGCAGAGCTAGGATACTGTCCAGATGACGGGGAATTGGTTCTATGGCATCTGGTTCCTTCCAAGCCCGGTGAAAGACAAGATCTACAAGGTCATCTATTGGGGGGGGGAGTAAAGAAAGAGACACACTGGCTGGACCTGAAGGCTTCTAGGAACAACAATTCCAAATGGGAAGGGGGTTCAGAGGACCAACTACCTTTCTGGTGAAGGATCTCTAGAATGTCTCCAAATGAGTTGTCTTCTAGTGGTGATCTGGGGACCCTTCCCCTTCATCAACATTGGTGTCTTCAGTCAGAGATTCCTAGGGGAATCTATGTGCCTCCTCTTAAACACCTTCTTCTGGAGAACCTCTTCAGTGGAATAATCTGGAGAGGTGTCAGAAGAAGCTCATATGGGATAGCTGTCCCTGTGGAATAGGCAGAGGAAGGTCAGACACTGGATCTGGAGACAGGATGGGGTTAGGATATGAAGGATACGAAGAAGTTAACAGTCCAAAGTGTTCTCAGATAAGGAAAAACCCTCTCCAACACCTCGAAGGCAGAAGGACCAGGAGAAGCTGTAGCCAACCTCACCAGAGCCGAACCTCCCAATACTGTCAAGCTCCAACCCTGCTCGGATCTCCACTCCAAGGGAGAAGTCAGACCCAAGTTGTCCAGCGCCAAGGCTCCAAGGGGAAGGGATGGCTCCAAATCTCTGAGTTGAAGGCATCCCTCTGGATCCAACACCAGCGTTTTTGCTCTGAGACTTTCCCTGCTCAGGGGGGGTCATCACCGAATGAGTCAGGGATACAGTCAGAAATGAAGAATAAGCTACCCTCATATCTGACACTTTGACTTTCGGGGCTCTTGGATCTAATGGCTCTGAAATTGCTGGTCAGATCCAAGAAGGAAACATGATGGGATGGGAAACAGATTGAAGGCTCACAGATCTGATGGGAGATTGAGCCTGTAGGACCCCACCCCCCCAATCTGGATCTGAACTCTGAGAAACTTCCTCATCACCCTATCCACATCAGCTTCAGACAGACTTCGGGAGGACCTGACAAATGAAGAAGTGGAAGTAGGATGAGCCCAGATGCAGAAGCAGACAAAGAAAGTGCTGAAGCAGGAAGAATGCCCTTCAGAACCATACCTCTCAACTGTACAGATTTTTGCCTCATATTTTTGGTCTTTGTCTCATAAAATTGAGTTTTTCTGGCAAATCACTGAAAATCATTGAGGGTTGAAGTCAGAAAATAAAGGCAGACATTGTAAGGCTGCATGCCTTCAGAAAATTCATGTCAATGCAGTATCTGTTATTCTGTCAAATTTCTAAGCTTGTAAGAGCAATATTTAAAAAGTGTCCCTATTTTTGGGCCTTTGTTCCCCCCCATTATTTATGGCTTTGTCCAGATTTCTTGCTTTAAGAGGTTGAGAGGTATGTTCAGAACTAATCTACTGCACCTAACACGGATAGCCCTTGCATTGAACCCCACACATGTTTGACAGGAGGTATCCAAATGGCTTGTGCCTAAACAATAAACACACTCTCTGTGGGTGTCAGAATTGGGTATCTTATGCTCACAGCAAGTGCATTTTTGAAATCCAGCTGACTTCTCAGCCACAATAAAGGAATGGCAAAGAAAGCCAAGGAAAGACAAAAAAAGATTTTCTCTCTCTTTTTTTAAAGAAAAAGGAAATGAAAGGAAGAAAAGGAAAATTAACACCAAAGGTAATTATGAAACTTCCTCTGGAAAAGGGTACGAAAAGAAGAGAAAGGGTTACCAGCAATGGTAACAAAGAAACACCCAGAAAGGGTAGAAATAAGAGCAGAAAAACACTAAAAAGGAGTAAAGGAAGGAAGGTTAAGAGAAAAATGAAGAAAATAACATTAGAAAGAAAAAAGTTCTAATTTTTACTCACAAAAGCTTGAAAACTATAACCCGCAGCTCTAGGGAGCACAATCCATGTCCAAACAGTTAAGAGAGGCAAACGAGATCCAAGGTAATGCAGCTGTAAGAGGCATTATCGGTAAGGGGAGGAGCTCATGAGTGGAATTCAAGAGTCTGGAAAAAGAGCGGCTGAGTCGGATCTAATACCCATTTGTTGAGGAATGAATGAAAATGACAACAGCATATCTCTTTTTATCATCTTTTTGTCTTAGGTGTTATGGAATTCTCTTGTTTTCTCCCTTCAGTCACTGTAAAGCAGGACTTCATAATTCTTCAGACAGGTTACTATATTCCTCTAGTACACTTCTTTATCTAATAATGTTCTCTACCTCCACTAATTTTAACATCCTTAAGATACTAATTTCCTTTACAGCTAGACAGTTTAGCAATCATTTCACTCTCAAAATATCCTTTCATTGGCACACATTTACCTAGGTGGTATGCAGACACTGTTGCTTATGCTGTTTTCAAGCATGATTTTGACTTTAACTATCCTAAAGTAAGGCTGTCTATGGTATTTACAAATGTTCCCAACTCTATCCACATTTTTATTTTCTGTTGTTTACTGCCATAATCACTTTTGATTTAACTGCATTTCTCTGAGTTTTCAGCATATTCTGTTTTATCGGTTACTGTGTGGGGTAAGTTTGTTTTTAAAATCTACTATTTGTATGTGATGCACTGTGCCTACTATCCACTTCAAATTGTTAGTTACACTTCTCTACACTCCTACAGACTTTAGCAGCTGTGGTTCGATTTATTACATATCTTGCATATGTGCTGGATTGACTCCAAGGCATACTATAACAGAACACATTTTTTTTTTCATTTTTTAAAAATTTGTATTATTTTTTGCCGTATTTGTGTTCATAAACTATTTAAATTTTGCTTTATAGCTGTGATCTTCATTTTAGCAGCTGTTTGTAGTTTTATTCTTAACATATATACTTCCCACTCTTACCTGTTTAAAATTCAGAGGATTTATCACAGCCCAAGAGACCACAAAATGTAATGCAGTTATCAAATTACACGTCTCTGCATGCAATTCTTGAAGTAAACATCTGTATAATTTGTGTCTTATCTCTTGATTTATCATTTCCACAGTAGGTACTGCTGCATTTTGCCAGAACTTCTCAGCTTCAAGTACTTGTAAAGTGAATTATCTTGCAGAAGCACTTCCATTGGCTATGAAGATGCTCACAAAATACATACTAATTTGAGAGTGTTTCTTAAGTGGTTATTCATTGCTTTAGTGCGTCAGAAAGACCTCAACTAGTTGAAACATTTATACTTACAAAGAACATGCACACAATTTAGTTCCACTTGAAAACTAAATCAAAAGTCTTGCTGCTATAAATAGTTAAATTTTCTGTAAATGACAGTCCTGGCTGCTCACCTCAAAACAATTGCTCACCTGCTTAACATTCTTTACATTTAACCAACAAATGCTAAGGACAGAATTAAGTAGTATCAGTGGAGAAAGCCCAGTCCAAGACACCTAGTCAGTTTTCATATCATAATTTTGTACATCTGTTATTCTTCACATCTGATATCCATGTGTTATTCTCCACGTCTGATATCGGGTCTACTTTATGTGCTCGAAGTTCGAGAATATCGAATACGATATTCTCGACACGAGTACACCGAAAGTGCAAAACATCGAAAATGGAAATGGAAATCTCCGTAGGTGGAGATTTCCATTTACTTCAATGTAGTGCGATCTTGGAGTTGGTATATTTAAGTAGCGGGGGTTGCAGGGGGCTTGCCCCCTGCCTACACAAGTTTAAATCTTTTTTTTTTTTTTTTGTGTATTTTTTTTTTTTGGACTTCGATTGTTTAATAGTTCGATGTATATGGTTCGATCCATATGCATTCGAGCTATTAAACTTTCGAGGTCCTAAAGTAGACCCTCTGATATCCCCTAAAGAAATGAAAGTGACTGCTACCTTAGTCATGCAAGCAAGACATCATTTTCAGTCTTTCCTTATCATAGTACATTACCAAGCCATATAAGTGATCAACGAGTCAACAAAAGCCATGACAGCAAAGTGCTATTTTTCTAATGTATAGGTAATTTTGTTTAGGCGTAAGGTATATTGTACAAGAAATTTCATCTGGGAGAAATGTGCCCAGTGAAGAAAGTACAGCAAGACCTACATGCTTACAAATCAGTAAGGAGACAAAGTACATCTTTCTTCAGAATACATAAAAATAAAGGACTCTAAGTATGTATTCGGAAGGAGGGCTTCACTGAAAATAAAATAAAACAAGTAATACATTTTTTTCACAAAAAGAAAAAGTGGAATCAGTTTGGCAGACAAGTGCAGAACTCTTGCCAGCTCTACCAGGACAGAAAGACAAAGCTCTGATTATCACATAGTTGGGTTCAACTAGTGAGTTGCGCTTTGGAGAAGCTGGCCGGAAAGGAATAGGAAGGACAAAGTTTACTCTGCTCACCTCTCTCTGGGGAAGGGGTTGTACAGCAAATTTACAGAGTATAAACTCTAGGAGGAACCCCCAGTGAAGAGATCATTGTAGGTGCTTGCTTCAAGAAGCAAAGCCAGCTCCGGGGACATTTCTTGCAGAAGTGGGAGGCACACATTTAGCATTTGCTCAATTCACATCATATGTGCAGTGGGAATGTGTATTTCTGTAGACAGAAAACATTTTTCCTCTGTGCAAATTATGACACCATTTCCTGTGTACTCGCCTCTTATCTCTAGGATGGAGACATTGATCTCTTGCCCCTGGCTGAATGAATGGATTAGAGCAGATAATGAGGTTCAATGGTCAGGCAGTGCTACAAAAAAAAAACAAGGCAGGTGCAAAACAAACTGATGCCAAGATCAATGAATGTTGACAACTTCAGTATAGCAACTATAATAGATTAAGCAAGGCCTGAGTACTTCAATAAGTTTAACAGCAAATAACTCCAATGAAAAAGTTTACACAATCTCATCATTTTACACTGAAGCTTTTCATGACTCCAGAAAGGGAAAAAAAGAAGAAAAATCTAAGAAAAAAAGAAGTCAGGAATACAACTATTTTTAGTACTACTAACTGTAGTGTGTTTACAAAAACTAGTGGTTTTACAAATACCTGCACTAAAGACCTAAATCACACCAACAAACAAACAAGACTCACGGGAGGGAGGGAAAAGCTCCAAACTCAATATATTAGTCCCAGCCTATGGAATAAGTTACCACTATAGGTCAGACCAAGTACTACCATGGCTACCTTTAAGGCTAGCCTTGATGACTGGACAGGTAGACACAAATTTACCTCGGGATTATCATGCATGGCCCTTATTCAATTTGAGTGGTGAGCACCCTTAAGTGCTCAAGAAGGATCATAAGAACTTTTAAGTGCGTCAACGTAAAGGTCTGTATGGCTAGGAATCTTATGGTCCCTGTGATCACTTTATATTATTCTCATGTTCCTATGTTTGAGAAAGACAAACTGGATTTTGGTTTCTTAGAAAACGTACTAATAAAATGCCACACATGACTGAAATAAAAAAAAAAGACAATAATGCACGTAAAACGTATGGTGTGCAAACAAAATTTGACATACTTAAAATAGAATATTACTAAACATAAATCAGTTTCAAATGCCTGACCCACAACCACCACAAAAGCATGATTACAAACAAACACACACACACTCTCCACAGGAATTCGGCACAATACTGATACCTGTTTTACACAGTATATGATTAAAACCTTAAGTCTAGTGCAGTTTTCCTCCAAACATAACTGAGCAACATGAAATTTACATGCACAGCAAGGCTGGATAAAGCATAATGTGATAAGAACTTACCCAAGTGTGTTCCCTGAAAAGATAAGAAGAGAGACAATGAATGTCCTGTGACAACATACCATTTTTTTTTAGTTATCACCAAAACATGTATTGTTTTAACTGCTTTGTTTTCCCAGCATGCATGCCTGTGTCCCAATCAGCAGCTTAGGCTGCAGCCTACATACTGGACATACAGGATTTGACAAGATCATGGCAAGGAGGAATAACAAGAAATTTCCAGAACTGGACCAGTAGTACACATTTATTTGCATTGTTAACCAGGTTAGAACATGTATGCTTATAGACCTTTCTCAAATTCATTCCATGGGCACTGTCTAGTATAATGACTCACTCAGAGTCACACATCTGATCAGTGGAGGCTGATGGAATCAAACCACAGACTACAGGATGAAGCTTGTTTGACAGTTCACAGGCTTAATCCTCTGCACTAACTACATAACTGACAGTGCCTGTGAATAGCGGGTACCACATATTACCTGGACTCCTCTTCCAAATGACATTTTTCCTTCAGAAACAGAACAGCATTATTAGGTGTCTGTATACATCTAACCAACCAATGTTCTCCCATGTTATCACAATGAACTACCGCTCTTCATACAATGTGTGAAGGACACTGGAATATTGAAAAAATACACCATCCGCACCACAGGCAGAACTTCATGGTTGAGCTTTGATGGCACTTGGCAAACATGGGAAGAAGAAAAAGAGTAAACAGTTGCATCACCACAATGCATTTATTAAAAAGGAACACCACATTATTTGTTTTCATGTCTGATTTCGCTGTGATGTGCCTTCCTTCATTATACTGAACACAGAATAAAGATTACAGAGATAGACAGCAAATGTTCTCAACAGGAATAAAACCTGGTTTACATCCTAGGTGATCTATGTTTGAATAGCAGGAAGGGTGTTGGTGGAGTAAGGCAGGAAGGATGGATTCTGAGAGATAGAGAGAGAGCAAGAGAGAGAGAGAGAGAGAGAGATGCTGGAACTACCCATCCTGAAGGAGTTAGGAGGTCTGCACACCTGTAGTTGTGACACCTACACCACTACTAGACAGGTGTACAGTATGCATCAGAATAGTCCAGGTGATACTATATTGTTGAAGCCAGAAGGAAGGCATATGTGGAAGCGCCCATGTGCCTCCCTAAGCAGCTACTGTGGATGTTACAACCTCAAGGGGGGGTGAGTTAGGGCATGCTGCATAGTGTGATAGTCCACTCTTCACATCTGACTCTCTAAGAGGAATGAATAGGTCAAATGTTTCTTATACCAACCCAAATATGAGTGTGCATGGCCCTTGCCCCAAAAAGAAACAGACAAATGTACAAGGCAGTTGGGGGGGGGGGGTCTACTTGCTGCATGATGGAAACATTAACATACAAAAGTCCTACAACAAATTTAAGAAATTTAGGCAGTAATTATTTTTCTTTTTTTTTTTTTTATAACAAAGCACTTCTACGAAGTGAGCAATAAAATAGTAAATTCCAAAAATCTCAACATTTTGGTCGGTAAACAGTTCTATACAATCAAACATTAAAATTATTTTTATAACATATCAAGGTGAGATCAAAATAACTCAGTCAATGAAATAAAAAGAACAATTAACTTACTAACTTTCTCAATACAAATACATTATTAAGTCTTTTAGGACTTAATCTACCACAACTAAAAATAAACCAAGCTTCTTTCTGCAATAAAACATAGAAAATATTCTAATACAAATTCCGATCATTAATTATAAATAAACTTTGAATAAATCTTTACCAGTATAATGCTCCTTAAAATGAACAGCCACTGGGTTATCCTTTGCTACATTCTTAATATTGTGTAAATGTTCCAAAATACATGCTCGTATTGGACATTTAGTATGACCTATATTAAACCACTGCCTTCTGATAATCTAAACTTGCTATAGGTTTAACCTCCTGCTCATTAATACAATTGGCTGGGCTAGTATTCCTATACTTACAAAATAGAAGTTATGTTCTTACCATAACGTTCCATGTTAGTTGTCTTCTTCTCGCCTTCTTCTTGCTGGATGGGTTCGAGCCGACCTGCCCGACTCGCCACTCTAAAGCTCGAGAGTTGGTTCCACCGGCTCGAGGCTCCCCTTATATCCCACAATGCTAGGCGAGAGTTACCTCAGATCTCGTTTGTAAGCTAACCCCAGCTTATAACAGAAACAGTTTAACTGTAAAAAACAGAATCCACCTCTAACAACAGGAAGAAGAAGGGTGACCTACATCCTGAAACAAGAAATATGCCTAATAGCATATAGCTAAGAAAGAGGTGGTAGAAAGAGAGGTCACGATCACAACTCCTCTAGGTCTGTCCAGGCCAGGGGGAAGGAGGGTGGGACGCAAGAAGAAGGCGAGAAGAAGACAACTAACATGGAACGTTATGGTAAGAACATAACTTCTATATGTTAAGTTGTCTATCTCGCCTTCATTCTTGCTGGATGGGACCGCGTCCCTAGCACCTTGTCCCGGGTGGCCTAACGGAACAGACTCCTGAGAACAGTAGAACCAAAATTAGCTCTATGCCTAGAAGCTAAATCCAACTTATAATGGGAAATAAAAGTGTGAGGAGTAGCCCAAGTAGCCGCTGCACAAATGGTGTCAATAGGCAGTCTGTCTTGGAAGGCTAGAGAAGTAGCCAAAGCTCTGGTGGAATGGGCTTTAGGCTTATTAGGCAGTTTTTGGTGTCTAATCTCATAAACAAGGGTAATCAGAGATGTTAGCCATCTGGATAAAGATACCTTTGAAACTGGAAGTCCCTTTCTGCTTTCCGCATAGGAGACAAACAGCTGATCAGATTTTCTGAATTGTTTCGTCCTGTCCAAGTAGTACCTTAATTGACGATGAACATCCAGACAGTGTAATTTTTGTTCAGACCTATTTGAATACTCCGGGAAAAAGACAGGGAGGTCAATGCATTGGTTTAGATTTGATGTTGAAACCACCTTAGGCAAAAAGGACGGGTTAGTTCGTAAGGAAACTCTGTCCTTATGGAACACAAGGTAAGGAGAACGACAACTGAGTGCTTGAAGTTCTGAAATTCTTCTAGCTGATGTGATAGCCACCAGAAAGAGAGTTTTCCATGATAATAACTTTAAGGAACATGAAGCTGCAGGTTCGAAAGGGGAAAGAATCAAAGAAGCAAGAACTAAATTTAGGTCCCAAGGAGAAGGAGGATTTCTTACAGGAGGTCTGAGAAGAAAAACTCCTTTCAAAAAGGCTTTGCAGAGTTTGTGGGACATTAGGGCGGATTCAGAAATACCCACATGGAAATTAGAAATAGCTGCCAATTGAACCTTAAGAGTAGATGGAGATGAACCTGCATGGAAGAGTTCAGCAAGAAAATCAAGGACTAGTTGGATGGAAGCGGTGAAAGGATCTATGTCCTTTCCTTGTGCCCAATATGAAAAGCGTTTCCACTTACTCAAATAAATCTTTCGAGTGGAAGATTTATGGGAAGCTATCAAAATATCTCTTACAGAGTGAGATAATTGAGGAAGCCTGGCTACGGTTGGAAGTGGAGGAACCAAGCAGTGAGGTTCAGAGAGGGGAGGGAGCGATGAAACTGACCCGACTGATGGATCAAAAGATCTGGAACTAGGTCCAGATTCCACGGTCGCCCAAAAGAAATCGATGCAGAAAGGGGAACCACACTTGTCGAGGCCAGTAAGGAGCAATGAGGATCAATGAGGCCTTCTGAGCGATAGCTTTCTGTATTACTTGAGAGATCAGTGGGAAAGGAGGAAATGCATACAGAAGTCCCGGGGCCAAACTTGGACTAGCGTCCCTGCTGGGTTGGCCTGGTAAAGGGAATAGAGTGAAGTATTTTCTGCACTTGCTGTTTTGGGGAGTAGCAAAAAGATCGCAGCAAGGCTGACCCCACTTGAGAAATATCTCTCTCACTACAGAGTCTTTCAGAGACCACTCGTGAGGCATGAGTATAGCTCTGCTCAACTTGTCCGCAATGTGATTGGACTTCCCGGGGATGTGCGTTGCTATCAGAAAACGCTGAGAAGAAATCGCCCATTGCCACAGTCTGAGTGCTTCTCGACACAGGGGTATGATCTGGTTCCGCCTTGTTTGTTGATGTACCACACTACAGACATATTGACTGTCTGGATTGCAATCGATCCCAAGGGAAGAGAGTGTTGAAGGGCTTGCAACGCTAAAAGCACTGCTCTCATCTCGAGAACATATATGTGCAAGTGGCATTCGTATGGTTGCCATGTGCCCTGGACTGTCCTCCCCTGATAATGCCCCACCCACCCGATCAGGGAGGCATCCGTTGTCAGAGTAGCAACCGGAGGAGGTGGAACAAATGGTCTCCCAACAGGAGCTGGGGAAGACATCCACCACATGAGATGCTTTTGCACGCTTGTGATCATAATGGTGTGAGACATTGGAAGTTCCTGGTATGACCATTGAGAAAAGAGCATCCACTGAAGGATCCGCATGTGGTATCTGGCCAATGGAAGGAGGGTATGGCGCTGCCATGATTCCCAACACCTTTAGAACTAACCTGGCTTGGGCTCTGTTGTTGTTGAGAAGTAGTGATACCAATTTTTGAATGTCTGATATCCTTTGGTTCGTTAGTGTTGCAGACATGTTTACAGTATCTAAATTTGCCTATGTAGGTAATAGTACGACAAGGCGACAAAACAGACTTTTCGCAATTTATTGAGATACCCAGTTTTGACAGACGAAAAGTGTAATCTCTGGCCATCAGAAGGAGATGCTTGGTGGGAGCTGTGAGGAGCCAGTCGTCCAAATATGGAAACACCTGGAATCCCTGTCGTCTCAGGTGAGAAGCTACCACTGCCATGCATTTGGTAAACACCGGGGCAGTGGTGAGACCAAAGGGCAGGGCCCTGAATTGAAAATGACTGGTTCCCAGCCTGAAGCGGAGGAATCTTCTGGAGCGCCTGTTCATTTTTATGTGATAGTACGCGTCCTGAAGGTCTATAGAGCACATCCAGTTTCCTTTTCCCAATAGGGGAAGAATGGATTGCAGCGTGACGATCCGAAATCTTGTTTTCTTGACCGATCTGTTCAAGATACTGAGATCCAAAATTGGTCTCCAGTCCCCTGTTTTCTTTGGAACTAAAAAGAACCTTGAGTAGATTCCGGATCCTAGTTGGTCTGCTGGCACTGGCTGAATAGCTCTTTTTGCGAGCAGTTTTGAAATTTCCAAAGCTGCTATATCCCTTTGAGCGGGTGGAACATCTGGAAGGGATTTTTTTGACTGACTTGGAAAACGAAGAAAGGGAATAGAATAACCTTCGGAAATGATGGACTGTACCCATTTGTCTTGTGTCAAGGATAGCCAGGCTTCTGGGTACAGTGACAATCTTCCCCCGACTGCCTCCGAAGATGGGCAGTCGGGCAACACCTCAGGGATGCTGAAAGGGCTTATCGGAGGACGTTTCTCGATTGCCCTGGTTCTGCGGACCCCCTCTGCCTCTAGGGCGACGTCTACCATTGTTGTTCCCCCCTCTGCCTCTGGCGGGAACCGACTCTGTCAGGCCAGGCGAAGTCCCTTGAGATTGTTTACGGAACCACATCTTTCCTCCCTTCTGGCCTTTGGGGTAAGGCCTAGAAGGAGTGGAAAAACGGACTCCGACGGCAGAAAGGGTCTTGCCATCCGTCTCGCACCTAGTCAGGGTTTCTTTCACTTGCGGACCAAAAAGAGATGATCCATCAAAAGGGAGTTCGTGAAAGACGCCTTGAAAGGTTCCAAAATTGCATAGCCGCATCCAGGCGTGCCTACGTAAGGCTACCCCTGTTCCTGCGGCTCTGCTCGCTCCATCGGCCGCATAAGAGAGGAGGCGCATGGAGGAGTTGGAAATAGAATTAAGGATAGCCAGCTGCGTGTTCATTTTCTCTTGGAAACCCGCAGCTGTAGGGTCCTTCAGCATTTCACTCGCTTCTTTAATCAAGTCCCTTTGAAGACGAGTGAAATGGCACAGGTAGTTCAGCGAACGCATAGTAAATGTCGCTGAGGAGAACATCCGCTTCCCGTACCTATCCATGGACCTAGATTCCTTGTTAGGTGGATGGACAGGCACTGAAGGATCAGCCAGTTCCTTCTTTGTGGCGGCAGCTACCACCATAGCATCCACAGAGACTCCTTTTGATAAAAATTCCTTGTCTGATGGAGCTGTGATGAATTTGGAGGGTCTCCTGGGAGTGGGGTCCACTGAATCAGGAGCCGTCCATGCCTTTATAGCAACCACCTGCATGAGGGGGTCGAAGGGGGGGACACCCAGGAGGTGGAAGGACGAGAGCCAAATGCCTCAAGATACACAGATTCGTCCTCCGAAGGGTTGAGGGCTGGCCAATTTCCCCTCTGTTTAAGGATCTCCAGAATGTCTGCAAATGAGACATCTTCAGAAGGGGAACGGGGGGAACCCTCAGAATCATCCAGATCTGTGTCGGACGTGATAGACTCAGGTGAGTCAATGTGCTTCCTCTTGCACTTCCTCTTCCGAGGGGGCTCTTCTGCCAAATCAGGAGAGGCCTCGGAAGAGGATGAAATCCCCAAAGGGAGCTCCTGAGGAGTTGGCTCTCTGCGGTCCGGGATGAGGGAGTGAGTCGACTTACCCTAGATTCGTCCTCCGAAGGGTTGAGGGCTGGCCAATTTCCCCTCTGTTTAAGGATCTCCAGAATGTCTGCAAATGAGACATCTTCAGAAGGGGAACGGGGGGAACCCTCAGAATCATCCAGATCTGTGTCGGACGTGATAGACTCAGGTGAGTCAATGTGCTTCCTCTTGCACTTCCTCTTCCGAGGGGGCTCTTCTGCCAAATCAGGAGAGGCCTCGGAAGAGGATGAAATCCCCAAAGGGAGCTCCTGAGGAGTTGGCTCTCTGCGGTCCGGGATGAGGGAGTGAGTCGACTTACCCTGAGGCAGCATAGAGGGAGGGGCTGACGGAGCCGACTGTGGAGTAGAGCCAGGCTCTAACACACTCGCATGACCTCGAAGCACCCCTGTCAGGCAGAGCCAGAGGTCCCCGCCCGAGGAGCTAAGGACCCCTCGGCACAGACAGTGATGGCTCTGAGGTCGATGTCGGAGCCGAACTCACCAGCGCAAGCACCGAGAGGAGAGGGGTCGGACAAGGGTCCGATGCCACTCACCCCCTCGGAGCCGACGAGGGAAGTCCGGCGCCGAGATTCCTCCATGGAAGAAAACGGAGCCGACGACGGAGCCGAAGACAATTGTCTCGGCTCCGAGGTGACCACAGTCTCGGTTCCGACCGACCCGCCCGAGCTCAAGAGAGTCGAAGGAGGAAGGAGTTGATGGACCGGGACAGGCACCGACTGATGAGTCGGGCTCTGAAGCATCTGGGCTAGTGCCTCAGACTTGAGTAGTCGACTCACCACCCTCTGAAGGTCATGATCGGACAACCTCGATGACCTAGAGGAATGAGACCTTTGGCTCCGTTCAGACAGCAGGGGAGATCCTGGAGCCGAATGAACGGAGCCAAGAGAAGGTGACCTAGACCTCTTTCTGGTTGTCGGCTCAAGATCTTGTCGGAGCCGACACAGGTACTCGATAACCTCGGCTCCGGCCGAGCCGAGGAAGCCACAGAAACTGTGGACTGAGTCTTATCGGCTCCAGCCGGAGCCGATAAAGGCAAAGGTTGAACAACCTGAGGTCTCGGCTCAGAAGCCGGAGCCGAAGACCTCGATGCCTTGGAGGGCTTCCCTGTTGAGACAGACAGGGAATCCTCAGGCTTCAACAAGCCTCTCAATATGAGCTTGTTTTTTCTTTCCTGCAGGACCCTGGGGCTGAAGCCATGGCAGACAGCACAGGAGTCCTGCAGGTGCAAAGGCCCCAGACAATAGACACAAGAAATGTGAGCGTCTGTCAGAGACATTTTCTGACAGCACACATCACACTTCTTGAATCCGGAGACCTTTGCTTCTTTAGACATAGCCTAACTGGTGAACACAAACACACACTCAAACACACCAGTTATACCCTGTCAGAATAACAAACTTTAGTAAAAAAATACTAAAAAATAAAGTACAATAAACAGTAGTACACTACACAAACACTCCCTAGGGAAGGGAAGGCCTAAGGCCCAAGGGAAGAACTAAAAGTTCTTTTAACAAGAAACGGGAAAAAATTAGGTTCGGGGATAAAGTTCAAAGAACTACACTAATTTAAGAATAATTAAACTAAAAAAAGGGGAAAAAAGAGTAACTTTTTATAGAAAAAGCTAAAACTTACCAGGAACCGGTAGAATAACCAACCTCGAAGCTGTAGCGGCAAACGAGATCTGGGGTAACTCTCGCCTAGCATTGTGGGATATAAGGGGAGCCTCGAGCCGGTGGAACCAACTCTCGAGCTTTAGAGTGGCCGAGTCGGAGCCGAGGTCGGCTCCGAACCCATCCAGCAAGAATGAAGGCGAGATAGACAACTTAACATCCTTACATACACAACCAAAGTCTGCAGTTTCAATATTTGTATGGGCTAACCTATCAATCAACCCCCTACACATCAACCTGAGAGAATTTCTATATGAAAATGTAAAATTTACTAAGGGGCTTAAAAACTGCATCACTCTGTATATATGCCAATTACTTTTCTAAATTCTAACTATCTCTTTCACAAAGGGAGCATAATGTGTAATCAAGTACACATAATTAGAAATATTCCCACCCTTTTCTATTTCTCCAATTAACTCTCTGATTTTTCACTTTAATCTCCCAATTTTTCCATAGCACTACTAAGTGTATCCCTCTTACAACCCCCATTCAATAATCTGTTGACAATATCATGTGTTTTTCTATAAAATTCATCATTTGAACATAAATTATGTGCATGCAAAAAAGTTCCATATGGTAAAGATTCCACTAAATGTGGAACCTAATCATTACTAGCAAGTAAAAGAGAATAGGTGGATGTAGGCCTCCTATACAAAATAGTAGAAATTCATTCCTTTAAAATCTGTATGTTAACATCCAGACATTCAATACTCAAATCACTTATCTGATATGTAAGAAATACTATAATCATCTAACTGCAATAAAAATATCCATCAGATTCTTCAGTTCTTCCCTTATAAATCAAAAACAAATAATCTGTAAAATGTCAATAAAAAGCCCATTTTCATAAAAGGGATCCTGAAACAAATTATTGTTCTAATATACCATGTCAGTGTTGTGTCTGAATAAATATGTATTGGTGTGGGGACAAAGTCCCCATCGGAGAACACCTGTAGAAAGGTTGCCTTTAATGTCATTCAAAGTTTTTGTTAACTCATCAGACATACCCTCATTCCTTCAGCTTCATTTCTGTAGTAGGATACTCTTGAGAAGAATACTTACCTCTGCAGTGGTCAGGGTTTATTCTGTATAGGTACCAGATATATGTTGGTGAAAGTAAAGCTCTTTAAATTCACCACTGGCGTTCTGTGTTTTTCTGGTGTTTTTTGAGCCTTTTAGCTGGTCTGTTTATTCTTTATTCTGTAAACAAGAATGTGTGCTACCAGGTCTCCTACTCAACCATGAGAGAATATTCTTCTGTACAGTGGCACCTAGATGTGGGTTGTGAGCAAGAACACACACTGTTACACATTAAGTGCAGCCCAAGTATTAAAAGCCAGTGTGTGTCTGATAGAGACATATTTATTTATGTGAACAAGGCAAAGTCAATAATCCTATAATTTTCTGACTTAACTGTCATTAAATTAAAAAGACCCACATCAGATCAAAACTATGTAAAGGAACAGTTACTTGTCCTACGTAATCAAAAACAAAACAAAACTAAAAAAAGCAAAAGTTTTGCATAAATTCCATCAGATGGCACCATAATGCCATTGTACATAAAACATGTATACAGATGCTTTCTTCCTCACCTGACAGCCACAACAGATCACTGTGGCAATAGACAAAGTCAATAATATGACAACTTGCCGGCATGCAAAGCTTCAAGGCACCTTCCACGTGTCCTAACCACTGAAGGCTAGAGGAAAGCTGTATAAAGCCAGTCATTAGAATGCCAAACCATTAGAGTTTTCTTGCATCAGAGAAGTAAGGCTACAGCCTTGCCTTTTAATATGTGCTAGGAACTACAGTAAATAAAAATATCTACACCTGGCATAAACCATAGCAAAAAATGGGGGCTGAAGTGAGTACTAAAACAGTGACCTATTTGAACATCTACTGCTATGGCAAATTAACTTACACAATTGTACTATGTTCAACACTGGATCTCAGTTGCAGAAGACTGCACTATATGGGTAGAAAGAAAGGTACCTAGGAAAACTGCCAGAATCCAGGAACACCATGAGAATAGTCCAAGTAAAACCTGCTCTGGACCTGGAAAATCTAATATATAATGTTTTGCAAAAGTATGCAGAGAGGACCAAGTTGCTGCCTCTAGACAACTACTTGAGTCCACCCCTTTCTAAAAAGCCACAGAAGAAGCCAAAGCCAAGGTAGAATGGGCCTTGACCTTGCTTGGAAGTGACTTGTCATGGTGAGAATAGCAGAAAACAATAGCATCAGGTGACTGATTGGAATTCTCTGTTTTAGCACAGATTGTCACTTTTTCATACTCTCATAGGCTCAAAGGTTTTAGTCTTGTCAGTACAGTATACGAGTTGTCTCTGGACATCCAGAGTACACAAAATCTGTTCTCCCATACTTTTTTGGATCTGGAAAGAAGACAGGGAGATGAATGACTCAAACCACTTTAGGCATAAACGAAGGACTTGTTCTCAAAGATACTCTTACCCTATCCTTAGGAAAAATCTACTGAAATAAAACAAAGGCCAACACTCTAAAACTCAAACGTTTTTTAATAAACCAAACGACAAAGCTTTCAAGTAAAAACTCTTCATCAGTGTGTAAAATGCAAGCTTTCTACAGATCTTATAAATAATGTGCAGCCAATCAGCTCATACAATCAACTTCATTTAAAGTAATTTAAAGTGCCCAGTATTAAAAATCGATAAGAACATTAAAAGTACATTCTAAACACAATACAATTATAACCAAAAAGAAACTAAGTAACATCATGTTTGTCTTTTAAAATTGGTTTAATGCTGACACTTGTATTAAGCCCAGGAAAATGGTCAGCTCGAAAATAATTGATCCATTTGTATTCAAACGTTTCTGTTTTGTTTATAACACCCCCCCACACACACACACACACACACTGTTGTTCGCAAAAATAACTTGCAAAATCCTGAACTTTATGTTGTGGTCCTTCACTAGATATAAGCTTAGCTAAAGCATTTTTTTAAACATTTCTATGTACATCTGAAAGATGTGCACGTATCCGGTCTTTCAGCCTCTTATTGGTTTTACCAATATAAAAACAATTACATTGTATACAGTGAGCAAAATATATCACATTTTCTGTAATGCAAGTACCCCTTGCCCTAAATGAAAAGCTTTCCTCACTAATCAAAGTTTTAAAAATGAATCAGTGCAGATGTCTCCACAGTGGACACAATTATAACAGGGGACAGTACCAATCTTATTTATATTATTACTAGATTTTTTCTTATTGTGAACATCTTTATAACAAAGATATTGTTTTAAATTCTTGTCTCTCTTGTAAACAAATTGTGGTTTTTCCACTATTAATTCACCGATTTCTTGATTAGCTGTTAAAATCATCCAGTGTTTTCTAATTATATCTCTTATAATATCAGAATGTCTATTGTATTCTTAACTATAGTAGAATTACCCTCAATATTAACTGTATTCATAAAATAAGGTTTAGCTCCATCTTTTCTCAGCTGTTTTACTAAATCTTTGGATCTATTAATACGATGTACACCATATCCCTTGCTCTTAAAATCAGCAGCCATTCCTTCCATTTCACTAATGAACATCCCTTCATTAGTGCTCAACCTTCTAGCTCTCATAAATTGACTCAACACCGCTAAAAACATGTTGAGGGTACATACTCTCAGAGTAGATATATTTAAACTGCTTGCACTTTTTTCCTATAGGTGGCAGTACTCAATGAACAATCTTCCTTGGTGACTAACATCTAGGAAATGAATGGTTTCCATAGATGTATTAACTTTAAACTGCAAAAAAATCAGTAGTAGATTGTAAGTAATGGGCAAAGTTCTCCAATTCACTCACTGATCCATTCCATAAAAGGAAAATATCATCCACAAAACGCCTATAGAAAGTACCGTTTTGTACCTACCATAAATGTAGATGTTCGAGTGTATTCACTGCTGCAGTCATTACACTTGGGTTATCCTGCCGTCAGGCGGTCCCGCAGTCGGTCAGAGTTCCAAAGTCTTGGTCCGGCGTCAGTTGCTGTCGCTTCTTCCCTGACGTCAGTGCGCCAGGGGTATATAAGATGCAGAAGACGCCATTTTCTTCAGTTTTTTCTTGCCCCAGATGTCAGGTGCCCCCAAATAGGTAGGCAATTACTTATTGCTAATAAAACATACATAATAAATAAAAACAATACCTTCAGTTACAAGCAAATACACCACATAGGTTGTATAGGGTAGAAAGGTATAGATAAGTCCCAGCTAAGAAAGTGGGGATGGAGGGAGGGTAACCTGGACTGCAGCAGTGAATACACTAACATCTACATTTATGGTAGGTACAAAACTGTACTATGTTCATCATGTTTCAATGCTGCAGTCATTACACTTGGGTTGAATCCCAAAGCTGAGGTTGGGTGGCTGGGTCTATAAAGGATTTGGGGTGGCTATGAGGCCCTGCAGCACTGCAGTGGCAAAGCCAGCTCTGGATTTAGAGTAAAGAGGCAAGTGGTAATGGACAATAAAATCCACGAACTTCAGGCTCCTTCTTTACTTTGAAAACTTTAATTTTAGATTTAACTTTAAAACAGCAAAGAACAAGTAAAACCACAATAAATCAAGCACTTTCACCCAGGCTCTCCCAGGCTTTTTCAAGACAAGTTACAAGCCATTTTCTTTGACCTTTTATACAGGAATGTTGTGTGCAGTCATGTGATCAATTAAACATTTAATTATTTAATTGTCACAGTTAGTTAACTCTTTGTTTCCAGAAAAAATACTTTTTAAAAATCTCCTGTGTGCTGATTATGTTGAATACCTGAGTAAAGAACTACTAGCAACATACAGTTCTTAGTTTCAATATAACAATGGTTTAGTTTATGGTGTTAAATGGTTAGAAAACCTTTAAGTTGTTTGCATATTTGCATTTTAAGTATAATAATGTATAAACCAAATTATTACGTTGCAGTAAGATTTTATCTCATATAACAAATGTATAAAAATATTTAAAACATTTAAAATGTAATGATACAAATAAAATAAATATAATAAATGTATAAATAAATATATTGGCTGTTTCAAATACTTAAAAACTCTGTCTCAACAGCCCTGTTAAAATACATATTGAAAATACATGCCATAAATAAGGATTAAAAATATCCATTATCAATACGCTTAGCAAATACCTATTAAAAATGCGTATAAAAATGCATGTCAAAGAAATACATATTCAAAATACATTAAAAGTATGCATCAAAATACATGTTAAAAATACCTGTTAGAAATAATTTGTGTGCAAGTCACAAAATGTGAACTAATAAACATTATAATTAGAGTTGTAATTATAATGTTAACATCTTGTACCAAGTATGTGTGCCGGATCTTACAGTGTCTGATAGCCATAGCCTCACTCTTCTTATTAAAATACTTGCATGTAAAAAACTTATTTGTAGATTATATACAACTAAATGTAAAAAATTGTTGTGGTAAAAATCTCCACCTAGAACGTTCTTTGAATAGTCTTATAGTATGCTTATGTTATAATTTTGCCCTTCTGAGTTTAAGTGCACTACTCAGACTTATAGCATCATTCAAGCCAGGGGGTCTTGAGGCATCCAATGTTAACTGCCAAAGAAGTCCTTTGCATTCTAGGGAAGATTCCCAATCTCCACCTCTTGGGTTACTCCTCACTTGGTCTAACACTAAAAATTTTAGATCCATCTGATTACAATTTAAAGAATGCCTGTAAAACGCATTTGTTTCCTTTTGCTTGCTTACTTCATAAAGATGTTAATAAATCCTTTTTGCTAGTGTTCTTTCTGTTTTGCCTACATAAAAACTCAGACAATGTTGGCAAATTCCGAGATAAACCACCCCTTTAGTTTTGCAGTTGTAGGCTAAAGATCCAACATATCTTTTCCTTGATTTAAGGTATAAACCCTTCCTATTCATAACATAAGGACACTGCTTGCATGTTTTGCATTTAAATGTACCACACCTAGATGGTCCTTCATTCTCCTTCACTAACAGATTGGCCTCAAAACAGTCTTTTAAATTCATATTCCTTCTCTTAATAAAATGAGGTTTATTCCCTAAAATTTGTTTGAATTCTTCATTAGATGTTAAAATTGGCCAATATTTCTCCACAATCTTCTCTACTGCTGCACTTTCATTACAATTAGTGTGTATAAATGACTTAGTTTGTCCCTTATTGGCATTCTCTACAGTCACCATTTCGTGACTATGGACTTCACCCAGCAGGGAAAAATATTTTCCTTTTCTACTAGCTATGACCTCCATGGCTATCGATTCAAACATTTGTGTGGGATAACCTCTTTTCATAAACAATGTTTTTAGGAAAGCAACTTCCTTTTTAAACACTTTTTCTTCTGTGCACATTCTGGAGGCTCTGATCAATTGCCCCTTTATAATCCCTTTCTTTTGGAATAAGGGGTGATAGCTATCAAAGTGTAAGTACGTGTTTGAAAAACTTTCTTTCCTACGTATACTAGATTCAAAACACTGTTTTTCAAAATTCTTATACAAGCATACATCTAAGTAGTGCAAACTGTCATCCTTAATGCTGCTCGTGAATTTCAAAAAATTGGTACTTAAATTAATATAGCAAATAAATTTGTGTAATTCCTCTTTACTCCCCTTCCAGAGAATGCAGATGTCATCCAGGTAACGTTGGTAATGCGTTATATTTTTCTTCCATTCTGTGTTGAAAATACAGTTTGACTCCCAAAAACCCAATACTATATTAGCATATGCCGAAGCACAGGGGGTGCCCATTGCTACACCTCTCTTTTGACAAAATAATTCCCCATTGAAAAAAATGAAGTTGTTAGTATTGTTTCCATAAATTCTACCAGGAGCCCTATTGTGTTTGCTGTTAAACCTGAGTGCCTTGTCAGCATATCATTGAACCATCTAAGCCCTGTCTCGTGTGGTATGCTTGGGAACAACTCGACTACGTCAATTGTAACCAAAAATTGTGTTTCCACGAAATATTTATTTTTGATGCTTCTTAGGAACTCCCATGAGTCCTTACACAAACCCTGCATTGAGTCAACAAACTTCTTAAGTGTAAAATCCACAAATTTTCCCAATGGCTCTGTAATACTCTTTGCACCAGCTACAATGGGTCTAAATTGCAATGGCTCCAGACCCTTGTGTACTTTGGGGATGACAAAAATAATGGGAGTTACTGGTTTGTTCACCCATAAATAATTGTATAGTTGTTCATTCATTGCCCCCTGGTATAAATGGTCTTCTAACATATATTTAATTTTAGCATAAGCAACGTTGCGTTCATTGATTGAGACACTGTTGTACTGCTCTGTGTCATGTAAGGAAGAATAAATAGAGGCTTCGTAATCATGTTGGTACATGAGTACAACCCCCCCCTTGTCCGTTTTCATAACCCTAATACCATCACTATTTAATTTTTTAATTAAACCAAATACTTCTTCAGGAAGGTTGTTGTGATGATTTTGTTCTTTCTTGTTCTTAATGCCCCTAATTTCTGTTTCAATCATTTCCTCAAATATTTTAAGTGTTGGATGTAGGGGGGGGGTTCCACGTACTGGTTCTACACAGTGATTTGTTAGTAATTTCCTTCCCTTTTAGACAAATGTTTAAATTAAGTTGTCTTGTAAACATTTTTAAGTCTAAAATTGTTTTTGGGATGTTAATAGACCTGGTTGGTACAAAATGCAACCCTTTAGTAAACAATTCAAAATACTTGTCATTTAGAACAGTTTCAGTAAAATTGTAAATTATAAAATTATCCTTCTTTGACACCTTACACAATTCGTCACTATTGTTTGTTTCCATGTCCATAGTACTTTCTATCTCCTCACTGTGCTCCACTTCTTAGCATACGGGGTGTACTGCCTTTGTACTTGTCGCCCCTGGCCATACTGAAAACCCTGTTCTAACTGATTGTGATGTGGGTTGGATTTTTGAGCTAACCTTTCGCTCCTTCTTGGACCCTGCACAATATTCTCATCGTCTAACATTTCCTTCTCACCATTATCTAAGTTGAAATTATTATTTTGTTCTCTAACCCATTTGTTTTTAAAATGCACATTATATGCTAATCCTTTGTTGTATTCCTGCAAATCACGCTCTAGTTTTCTAACCTATTAAAAATACGCATACAATGATTATCAACTTCTTTAAAAGTATTTTCATAATCTTTTTTAACACCATTAAAACATGTGTCATTAATAATGAAATCATTAAGAACATTAGCTTCTTGTAACAATACTGAAGCTTTATGTTCATAGTCTTTGACCATCAAGTGCATCATCTCTAAGCCAGTGTCGAGTGTCTAAGTGTCGAGTTTGTGGATACACCTACTGTTTTGCTTGAAAAGGAATCACCAGCAGATGATGCTCCTGTCACAAGGAAGGAGTTCAATCAGGTTATGTGCCTGCTTTCTCAGTTAACTGATCGTTTGATTAATGATCCGCTTGGTGAGAGCCAAGCAATACCAGCAAACCAAGAGAACTTTCGTAAAATGAATGAACTTGCCGGTCAGAAAACCGTTTCTCCGTTGTCAGGAACCTCTGAAGGAGCACGAGCTGTCAACACTAATGAAGCGCATTATACTAATAGAAAGCAAACGTCTTTCAGTAGCGTGGTTGCTGAAGCTGGAAAGGGCTTCAATTTCAGCAAGTGGACAAATAATGTTTTTTCATTTAAACAAGGTACTGTAAACAGTTGTATTACTGGTAGTGAAAAAATTGAACAATCGCTCAAAGACTTTAACAATATACGCTTATAAAACCATTCAGATGGAAATTGAATATCTGTCTGAATGTATAAGGGTTAAAAGGGTACCCAAAGGGCTGTGATCAACAAATTCCCGAACAATGCAGTAGAGGGCTCTGAATTGTTTAAGGAATTGTCTTCGCTTTTTAATGAAACTGGCTTAGAGATGATGCACTTGATGGTCAAAGACTATGAACATAAAGCTTCAGTATTGTTACAAGAAGCTAATGTTCTTAATGATTTCATTATTAATGACACATGTTTTAATGGTGTTAAAAAAGATTATGAAAATACTTTTAAAGAAGTTGATAATCATTGTATGCGTATTTTTAATAGAAAGGTTAGAAAACTAGAGCGTGATTTGCAAGAATACAACAAAGGATTAGCATATAATGTGCATTTTAAAAACAAATGGGTTAGAGAACAAAATAATAATTTCAACTTAGATAATGGTGAGAAGGAAATGTTAGACGATGAGAATATTGTGCAGGGTCCAAGAAGGAGCGAAAGGTTAGCTCAAAAATCCAACCCACATCACAATCAGTTAGAACAGGGTTTTCAGTATGGCCAGGGGTGACAAGTACAAAGACAGTACACCCCGTATGCCAAGAAGTGGAACACAGTGAGGAGATAGAAAGTACTATGGACATGGAAACAAACAATAGTGACGAATTGTGTAAGGTGTCAAAGAAGGATAATTTTATAATTTACAATTTTACTGAAACTGTTCTAAATGACAAGTATTTTGAATTGTTTACTAAAGGGTTGCATTTTGTACCAATCAGGTCTATTAACATCCCAAAAACAATTTTAGACTTAAAAATGTTTACAAGACAACTTAATTTAAACATTTGTCTAAAAGGGAAGGAAATTACTAACAAATCACTGTGTAGAACCAGTACGTGGAACCCCCCCCCTACATCCAACACTTAAAATATTTCAGGAAATGATTGAAACAGAAATTAGGGGCATTAAGAACAAGAAAGAACAAAATCATCATAACAACCTTCCTGAAGAAGTATTTGGTTTAATTAAAAAATTAAATAGTGATGGTATTAGGGTTATGAAAACGGACAAGGGGGGGGGGTTGTACTCATGTACCAACATGATTACGAAGCCTCTATTTATTCTTCCTTACATGACACAGAGCAGTACAACAGTGTCTCAATCAATGAACGCAACGTTGCTTATGCTAAAATTAAATATATGTTAGAAGACCATTTATACCAGGGGGCAATGAATGAACAACTATACAATTATTTATGGGTGAACAAACCAGTAACTCCCATTATTTTTGTCATCCCAAAGTACACAAGGGTCTGGAGCCATTGCAATTTAGACCCATTGTAGCTGGTGCAAAGAGTATTACAGAGCCATTGGGAAAATTTGTGGATTTTACACTTAAGAAGTTTGTTGACTCAATGCAGGGTTTGTGTAAGGACTCATGGGAGTTCCTAAGAAGC
The DNA here is from genome assembly GCF_019279795.1 of Protopterus annectens. Taxonomy (NCBI): domain Eukaryota; kingdom Metazoa; phylum Chordata; order Ceratodontiformes; family Protopteridae; genus Protopterus; species Protopterus annectens. The sequence goes on along the minus strand of NC_056733.1, from coordinate 410,053,262 downwards.
ATCAAAAATAAATATTTCGTGGAAATACAATTTTTGGTTACAATTGACGTAGTCGAGTTGTTCCCAAGCATACCACACGAGACAGGGCTTAGATGGTTCAATGATATGCTGACAAGGCACTCAGGTTGAACAGCAAACACAATAGGGCTCCTGGTAGAATTTATGGAAACAATACAAACTAACAACTTCATTTTTTTCAATGGGGAATTATTTTGTCAAAAGAGAGGTGTAGCAATGGGCACCCCCTGTGCTTCGGCATATGCTAATATAGTATTGGGGTTTTGTGAGTCAAACTGTATTTTCAACACAGAATGGAAGAAAAATATAACGCATTACCAACGTTACCTGGATGACATCTGCATTCTCTGGAAGGGGAGTAAAGAGGAATTACACAAATTTATTTGCTATATTAATTTAAGTACCAATTTTTTGAAATTCACGAGCAGCATTAAGGATGACAGTTTGCACTACTTAGATGTATGCTTGTATAAGAATTTTGAAAAACAGTGTTTTGAATCTAGTATACGTAGGAAAGAAAGTTTTTCAAACACGTACTTACACTTTGATAGCTATCACCCCTTATTCCAAAAGAAAGGGATTATAAAGGGGCAATTGATCAGAGCCTCCAGAATGTGCACAGAAGAAAAAGTGTTTAAAAAGGAAGTTGCTTTCCTAAAAACATTGTTTATGGAAAGAGGTTATCCCACACAAATGTTTGAATCGATAGCCATGGAGGTCATAGCTAGTAGAAAAGTAAAATATTTTCCCCTGCTGGGTGAAGTCCATAGTCACGAAATGGTGACAGTAGAGAATGCCAATAAGAGACAAACTAAGTCATTTATACACACTAATTGTAATGAAAGTGCAGCAGTAGAAAAGATTGTGGAGAAGTATTGGCCAATTTTAACATCTAATGAAAAATTCAAACAAATTTTAGGGAATAAACCTCATTTTATTAAGAGAAGGAATATGAATTTAAAAGACTGTTTTGAGGCCAATCTGTTAGTGAAGGAGAATGAAGGACCATCTAGGTGTGGTACATTTAAATGCAAAACATGCAAGCAGTGTCCTTATGTTATGAATAGGAAGGGTTTATACCTTAAATCAAGGAAAAGATATGTTGGATCTTTAACCTACTACAACTGCAAAACTAAAGGGGTGGTTTATCTCGGAATTTGCCAACATTGTCTGAGTTTTTATGTAGGCAAAACAGAAGGAACACTAGCAAAAAGGATTTATGAACATCTTTATGGAGTAAGCAAGCAAAAGGAAACAAATGCGTTTTACAGGCATTCTTTAAATTGTAATCAGATGGATCTAAAATTTTTAGTGTTAGACCAAGTGAAGAGTAACCCAAGAGGTGGAGATTGGGAATCTTCCCTAGAATACAAAGAACTTCTTTGGCAGTTAACATTGGATGCCTCAAGACCCCCTGGCTTGAATGATGCTATAAGTCTGAGTAGTGCACTTAAACTCAGAAGGGCAAAATTATAATATAAGCATACTATAAGACTATTCAAAGAACGTTCTAGCTGGAGATTTTTACCACAACAATTTTTTACATTTAGTTGTATATAATCTACAAATAAGTTTTTTACATGCAAGTATTTTAATAAGAAGAGTGAGGCTATGGCTATCAAACACTGTAAGATCCGGCACACATACTTGGTACAAGATGTTGACATTATAATTACAACTCTAATTGTAATGTTTATTAGTTCACATTTTGTGACTTGCACACGAATTATTTCTAACAGGTATTTTTAACATGTATTTTGATGCACACTTTTAATGTATTTTGAATATGTATTTCTTTGACATGCATTTTTATACGCATTTTTAATAGGTATTTGCTAAGCGTATTGATAATGGATATTTTTAATCCTTATTTATTTTCAATATGTATTTTAACAGGGCTGTTGAGACAGAGTTTTGAAGTATTTGAAACAGCCAATATATTTATTTATACATTTATTATATTTATTTTATTTGTATCATTACATTTTAAATGTTTTAAATATTTTTATACATTTGTTATATGAGATGAAATCTTACTGCAACGTAATAATTTGGTTTATACATTATTATACTTAAAATGCAAATATGCAAACAACTTAAAGGTTTTCTAACCATTTAACACCATAAACTAAACCATTGTTATATTGAAACTAAGAACTGTATGTTGCTAGTAGTTCTTTACTCAGGCATTCAACATAATCAGCACACAGGAGATTTTTAAAAAGTATTTTTTCTGGAAACAGAGAGTTAACTAACTGTGACAATTAAATAATTAAATGTTTAATTGATCACATGACTGCACACAACATTCCTGTATAAAAGGTCAAAGAAAATGGCTTGTAACTTGTCTTGAAAAAGCCTGGGAGAGCCTGGGTGAAAGCGCTTGATTTATTGTGGTTTTACTTGTTCTTTGCTGTTTTAAAGTTAAATCTAAAATTAAAGTTTTCAAAGTAAAGAAGGAGCCTGAAGTTCGTGGATTTTACTGTCTATTACCAGCTGGTTTTCGTGGTGCTTTGCACTTGAACTTTGTCTTGTTGCTGAGGCAAGTGGTAATGCTTGGTAAAGGTGTGCACTGAACTCCCAAGTTGCAGCTTCCAAAATATCCTTGGTAGGTACTCCTCTAAGGTAGGCAGTTGAAGTGGCTGTTGCCCTGGTGGAATGTGTCCTAATGTTGCTAGGTACAGTTTTTCCATGCTGTGTGGAGCAGAAATGGATACAGTGTCCTATCCACTTTGAAATGGTCTGCTTTGAAATAGCCTTTCCCTGTGATCCTGCAGCATATGCTACAAACAATTGCTCAGTTTTCCTGAAAGCTTTTGTTTTGTCCAAGTAGAAGCGTAACTGCCTGTGTATGTCCAATGAGTGCAGAAGTCTCTCCCCTTTATTCTGGGGATTTCGATAAAATGTTGGTAAGTGAATAGTTTGGTTAAGAGCCACACTGGATACCACCTTTGGCATAAATGTAGGGTTTGTTCTTAAAGAAACCCTGTCCTGATGAAAAATGATGAAAGGTTCCACTGCCATTAGTGCCTGTAACTCTGAGACTCTTCGTGCTGAGGTTATTGCCAAAAGCAGAGCAGTTTTCCATTACACATTTTAATTCTGCTGAATTGGCTGGCTCAAAAGGAGGTAAAGATAGTTTTTCCAAGACAAAGTTGAGGTTCCAAGTTGGTGTTGGTGCTCTCCTGGGCGGTCTTATGTTTTTAGTCCCTCTGAGGTACTGTTTTAATAATGGATGAGAGGGATGAGAGAAAATAGGAAGATCCGTGTTGTAATGAGCTGAGATGGCAGAGGCGTGGATCTTAATAGATGAAAAGGATAGGCCTTTGTCCAGCATCTCAGTTAAGTATTGTAATATCTGAGGAATATTTGGAACAAGAGGGTCAAAGCTTTGAGCCTGGTTCCAGGCACAGAATCTCTTCCACTTTTCTGAATAGGATTTCCTGGTGCTGGGCCTCCTGGCCTTCAAAATGACATCCATAACAGCTTTAGAGAGAGGTGTTGGCTGCTTGGCTAAGTAATCTGCCATGCAGCCAGGTTTAAGGTTTTGAGCTGGCTGTGCAGGATCTGATTGTTTTGTTGTCAGAAGTTGAGAAATATGAGGTAAAATCCATGCTGGGCCTTGAGCCAAGTTCTTTAAGATTAGGTACCAGTGCTGGCATGGCCAGTCTAGGGCAATCAGGATCATTTTTGGCCTTTCTTGTCTGGCTTTTAGGAGTACCTTTGAAAGGAGAGGCAGTGGTGGGAAGGCATAAACTTTTAGGGTTTTTCAGCTGAACGACAGAGCATCCACTTTCCATGCTTGTGTGTGGTAAGTCCTTGTGCAGAATTTCTGTAGTTGGCAGTTCAGAGAGGAGGCAAAAAGATCTATGTCTGGGCACCCCCATTTTTGTGTTATCATGCTGAATACTTGTGGATTTAATTTCCACTTGTGAGGATCCATGATGTTTCTGCTTAAGTCGTCTGCCAGAGTATTTTTCTTTCCTGGCAGGAATTGTGCTTGCAGATGAACTTGATAGGTCAGTGCTGTGTTCCACAAAGTCATGGCTTGTCTGCAGAGGGGATAGGAAAGAGTGCTCCCTTGCTTGTTTCTGTACCACATAACTGTGGTGTTGTCCGTCTTTAGTAATAGTTGTCCTGGATGCAGAAGGTCCTTGAAAGCTGTTAGGGCATTTTGTACAGCTAGCATCTCTTTCTGATTGATGTGAAGATGCATTTGGTCTGCGGCCCACTTGCCCTAAATACATTGTCCTGCCATGAGTGCTCCCCAGGCGTAATCCAACTCCTGTTGTAGGCAGGGAATAAGTGGTATTACTGTTTCCAAACTGTGACAGTGTTGAGTCCAAACACTTTTTAGGTACCACTGTAATTTCCTCATATGCAGTCTGGCACATGGTATTAGTAGTATGCAGGACTCCATGAACTCCAAGGCCTGCAGAATTTTTCTTGCAGGGAGTTTGGTTTTTGTTAACATCAATTGAAAGTACCGAGTCAGTTGTCTTTGCTTGTCTGGCGTGAGTTAAGCCATCTGGGCCGTTGTATTTAAGCTGGCACCCAGGAATATTCTCTCTTGTGAGGGCACTAGTTTTGACTTCTTTTCGTTTACTGTGTACCCTAGGCAAATTAGCAATCTTTTTACAAATGCCAGATGCTTTAGAAGAATGTCCTTGCTCTCTGCTTGAATAAGACAGTCGTCCAAGTAGGGGTATATTTGAATTCCTTTTTGTCTGCAAAATGCAATTACTGGTGCCAGGCATTTTGTGAAGACCCTGGGCGCAGTAGATAAGCCAAAGGGCAGTGCAGAGAATTGGTAATGCATTGTGCCAGCTATGAATCCGAGGTATCTTCTGCAATTTTGTCTGATTAGGACATGCAGGTATGCGTCTTTGAGGTCCAAAGTAACAAGCCAAGCCTTCTTGCCCAGCATGGGAAGAAGTTGCTGTAGTGTCAACATTTTGAATTTCTGAACATCCAGGTAAGTATTTAGAGTAGATAGGCCCAGTATGGGTCTCCAGGCTTTGTCCTTTCTGGGGACCAAGCAAAGTCTTGAGTAAAATCCTTATCCTTGTTCCTGTTGTGGTACTTTTTGAATAGCTCTCATGTCCATGAGGGCTGTAATTTGTTTTTGTGCCTCTGCCCATTGATTTTGTGGCAGGTCTGGCATTCCTTTTGGCCTTGGTAGAGTGTGAAAGTGGAACCTGTAACTTTGAGACACAATATTCAGAACCCATTTGTCTTGGGTGATTATATGCCAATTTTGTAAAAAAAAAAGTGCTAGTTTTCCTCCTAAGGGAGCGGCCAAAAGGTAAGTGGTTGGCATTTGAAGGGGGAAGTCATTGGGACTGTTTCCTATAAGGTTGTGACTTGTCTTCTCCTCCTTTTGGGGTTGAAGCACCCCACTGTCGTGGTCTGTAAGAGCCTTGGGGCTGAGATCTGCCTCTTGGGTGTCTGTATCTGCCTCTTTGTGGTCTGTCTGACACTGGAAAGGACCAATTTTTAGAAGGTCTGTTTCTGCTAAATCGAGGTGGCTGTACCTGTAAGAAATCCTTCACTGTTTGCATAGATTTTGCATTATCCTCCATTTTCTTTAATAACTCTTCTGCCTTAATACCAAACAAGATATCATGCTGTAAAGGAGCATCCAATAATTTTGTCTTAACATGATCAGGTAAACCTTGTTCTTTTAACCAAGCATGCCTTTGAATCACAGATCCTGTAAATGCGGCTCTACAAGAAGCCTCTAATGAATCAAAACCACATTGCAGAGTATGTTTTCCCACTTGTTCAGCTGCATGCAATAAATCCTGCATTTCCTTATAGTCAGAACCTTCTGAGCTTGTAAGCATTTTCTGTTTTAACAGAGACATTAACTATTGTTGGTATTTAAGCATGTGGAACTGGCAATTTAAAGCCCTTACTGCTAAAGTTGCAGAAGTGTAAACTTTCTTCCCCCATCTATCTAATGATCTAAAATCCCTGTCAGAGGGAACTGGATTTTAGCAGTGGAAGCCTTTAACCCTTTGCGACCCTGGGAAATAGTTTCTGGGTCAGCAGCAGGGTTTTTATAAAGAAATTTGTGAGAGTCAGGGACTCTGTAGTACCTATCTGGCTTGACTGGTGCTGGGGCAAAGAATCAGGGGTTAAACTGGATTCAGAGAACACATCATCCACGATATCTATCACAGGCGGAATAGCAAGGGGCCTGTGCTTGGGCAATAAAAAAAAATTTCTGAGCCTTTTCTTGGATTCTAAATAATCCTGGCTCTCCCAATGGAAATGCTCCCTCATTGTATGTAAAGTTTCCCCAAAAGAGTAATCCTCAGGAGGAGAGGCTGAAGGGATAGATTCTTCAGCATCAGAGTCCTCATAGGGGGGTAAAGAGTATCCCTGGTCTGAAGAGGAATCAGAAGAAATGGAAACCTGGTCATTGGAATCATAGTCTGTATCCTGCCTAAGCCTTTTATCAGGAGGGGGATGGGAACCCCTGATCGGAGTAATTAGGTCTTCGGCCATTTTGAGCATCTGTTTTTTAGGCATGGAGGCCTGTCCAGGTGAATGCTGTACTTGTTTCTTTGTCTTTAATGGAGTTTTAGACTTGGTTGTTGTTTTGATGGTAAGCTGTGAAGGTCTGAAAACACCCTCAGAAGCCGATGCCTGCTCAGCGGCTCAAGACCCATCTGAGGGGTTAATTTCCGTAGGCTCAATACCTTGACTTTACAGAGGTCTAGAAATCTCCACGTGGGAGTCGGAGGCGGCCTGTGGCTCTGAGGTAGCGGGTGTCAGGGGCTGCGAAAGCACCTCACTGAGAACCGGCGACTGGCCTAGAAGAGGCTTAGTCAGTTTTGGACCTCGGATGCCTGTCCTTATCTTTGTCTTTGCGTTTTTTTCTGTATTCCGGTCGTTGGTTGTTCCGACGGCATGGTATAATTGAACCTTCGGCCAAAATAATGGCGAGCAAAATCAAACCGACGTTTAATAGTGCGCTTGTTAAATCTAGCACAAAACCAACAACTAGTGAAGTCATGGCCTAGGCATGGAATACAGTAAGAATGAAAATCCTTATGAGGTATTTGCTTCCCACAAGAAATGCAATTATTAACTTTTACTGACATCGGTCTGAGGCAAGAAAAAGTTTCCCCAATGGGGTACTTGGCTTTACTAAAGACTTCGGTTCTGAAATTCGAATTCGAAAATCTCAGGAGTTGGTCGACCGGCACTTGCGAACTGCTTTTGCACCGTGCAGCAAGAAAGACTGAAGAAAATGGCATCGGCTGCATCTTATATACCCCTGGCGCACTGACGTCAGGGAAGAAACGACAGCAACTGACGCTGGACCAAGACCTTGGAACACTGGCCGACTGTGGGACCACCTGATGGCACGATAACTGCAGCAGTGAAACACAAACATCAGCATATTACTACTTCTAAATATTCCACTTTGTTCCACACACACACATATATATATATATATATATATATATATATATACATATATATACATATATATATATATATATATATATATATATGGGTTCCATATACTAGATCGAATTTTCACTAATTCGAAATAGTGCATGGAATGCTCACTGCAGCAAAAGTGCACTTAATCGAAAGTGCAATTACACAAAGTTCAGTACAACGAACGGGTGTTGTACTGAACTTCCATGCAGTACACGGACCTTAGGGTTAGGGCATGGGTCATAGTAAGGGGATAGCCAATAGGGCTAGCCCCTTGCTATGACCTGTGCCCTAACCCTAAGGTCCGTGACGACTGCAGCGCAGTTAAGGACATAGCAATGTCCTCCACTATGGTGCGATATTCAGGAACCTTAAGGTTAGGGCATGGGTTAGGGTAAGAGGATAGCTTTACTAACTATCCCCTTACCCTAACCCGTGCCCTAACCCTGAGGTCCATGACAATCGCACCATAGTGGAGGACATAGCTTGTTTTTTATGTCCTCCACTGTGCTGCGGTGTTTTCGGTGAAGTGCACTTACGCAAAAGTTTACTTTTGTTAAAGTGAACTTTCGCAGAAGTGAGGCTTCCTATTACAAGTTCGAAGTAATGAACTTTCGTTCTTGTAATAGGAATCCATATATATATATCTATATATAAATATATAGATATATATAGATATCTATCTATATCTATATACAGATGTGTATAGATATATATCTATATACATCTATATATATATATATATATATATATATATCTATATACAGATGTGTGTGTATATATATATATATATATATATATATATATATATATATATATATATATATATATATATATATGTTGTTCCTCCCATCTTGCTAGTACAAGGTTAGCTACATCTTGCTTCTGATGGTAATGGGTCATTATCAAAACTAAACAAATTATTTTCAAGAACACATTCTAGCATACAACATAATAGTTCAACCTTATGTGTACTAAATTCACCATGCAAAATTGCGAATTCCCTTATTCCCTCAACTCCGTAAGGGTTAGGAAGTACAGTGAATAATGACTTAATATCTATTGTTACTAGCAATATATTATATGTATTCACAGAGCACCATTCATTCAGAGCAAGTAAGAAATTTCGGGTATCTTTAATAAAATTATGGCTGAATTTTAGCAAAAAGACCAACTGTTTATCTACATATTTAGAGTTCGCTGTTGTAACCCATCTCTTACCAGAGACTATAGGTCTCATTGAGGGCTTGGTTGTACACTTGTGTATTTTAGGTAGTCCATTAGCCTGACAAGCCTGGTCTGCAAGGACATGGAACGTATCATCATGGAACTCATAAACAAAGACATTGGTAATCTCCAAACTCTGGACCCCACCCAGTTCGGGTTTGTAAAAGGCAGATCATGTCTCCTAAAGCTGATGGACTTCTTTGAAGCAGTCACCAAAGCCGTAGATAAGGGTAAGGTGGTTCACACAGCCTATCTAGATCTCGCCAAGGCTTTCAATACCATCCCCCACTCTGGAATTATAGATAACCTCACTAAACTAGGTATAAATCCCTATGTCACAAGATGGGTTGCCAACTGGCTCACGGACAGAACCCACACTGTGAAAGTAGCAAACTCCAAATCCGACTTCAGACTAGTGACAAGTGGAGTACCACAGGGTTCAGTCCTGGGTCCTCTCCTGTTTGGTATATACTTCTCTGAAGTACAGGCTAACAGAGAAGGTCTTTGGCTAACGAAATTTGCAGATATTGCAAACTGGGAGCCATAATCAAAACTCCTAACGATGTGGACATCCTACAAAAAGGGCCTCACTGAGACAGATGCCTGGTGTCAAAGCCATGGCCTGAAGCTCAGTGCCAAAAAGTGCACTGTCATCCCCTTTGGTAAAAACTCTGTACCCATGAACTACCACATTGGTGGTAGTCTACTTAACACTGGACGTGTGATAAAAGACCTTGGGACACAGGTGGACAGTAGTCTCTCCTTTGATAATCACATTGCCACAGTGGTCAGGAAATGCTTCTACGTGGCACACCTCATCACAAAAGGTTTCTCATCCGGAAAAAAAGAGGTCATTGTTCACCTCTACTCATCACTCATTAGACCCATTATAGAGTACAGTGCCCCTTTTGTTATGTACCTCACAAGACATCTACAACAACTGGAGAGGCCACAGAAATACCGCAGACCGTCTCAAAAAATGCCAACTTTACTCCGTTACATATCGCCTACTCAAGAGGAGATCTCTGCCTAACATACAAAGCTATGTCAAACCCAGAGCTGTTGGACATGCTCCACTTAAAGAAATCCTAATCCCTCCAAACTACACGCTGTAGGGACCTAAACCTTGTCACCACAATAAACAGAACATGCTGGAGGGACATATTCCTGTCCCAGAGACTTCCCATACTCTGGAAAAGACTACCTATCTATGTCAAACAGAGCTCCTCATTAGCACTCCAAGAAAAATCTTGATGATTGGATGGGAAATAGGAAATTCACCCCGGGGATCACTTCTGTGGCTCTGCTCAACAGGGGAACAGGAAAATAATTTTCTTGGGTGGCGAAAGCCAGGATACCTTTTTGGCTAGGCTTATATAGGCCCTAGGGCCAATAGCCTAGTACCTACCTATGAATGGGATGACAGGATTCGCAATATACAAGTAATTGTATGTCACTGGACTTATACTTGCTTCTATCAATAAATCACATAAAAAGCTTTTCAGTTTACTTACAATCATATTAACAAACATCTTATTTATCAACATAAAAATCTGTAGATCTAATAAAAAATCTTTCATCCATTCAATATATTGACTATTGCTCATTATTACAATCGTTCCCCCTTTGTCCGCTGGTTTGATGATAATTTCTTATTAAAACTTAATGACAGTAATGCATTCTGTTCATCCTTAGTGAGGTTGTAAAATTTATTACCTTGCTGTTTGTTAAAAAATGCTTCATAAATATCTTACTCACACATAGTAAGAAGTGCTTTAACATTTGGAGTATTACAAGGCACAAAAATGCTACAACGTTTCAAAACAGTATCTGTATAATCAGCATTTTTAAATGATAATTTCAAGTCTAAAGTCTTGGCAAACAATCTTAATTCAGTAAGGAAATCAGTTAAATCACCTGCTGCTGAGGGAACAAATGTTAAGCCCTTAGATAAAACTTTCATTTCAGTTGGATTCAATACACAGTTCGATAAATTACTGGCATTGCCATTAATAACTATCAAATCTTCACTTTCTTGTATTTCATCCCCTGGCCTACCTTGTTGAATGTTCACAAGACTTTCTGTTCGTGTTCCTCTCCATTCCTCATTCTTTTTCGACTGTTGCTTCTTCCTCTGTTTTTTCTTTTAACACAACAGGTTGTTGTAGGCAAAAAAAAAAATCACCATTCACATCGAAAGAAGTAGCTGTAATTGACTGTTGAATATCCTTGGATACAGCCCTGCTAACAGATGCTCTCTCTCCTTCGGAAGTCGACTGTAAAGCAGGTGAGAAGCCATCCAATTCAGAAACGGCTTCACCACATTTCGCTGGTTCTGAGGAAGTAGGTGGTATTCTCTCAATTACTTCAAGGGATTGGGGGGCTGTTGTAAGCACACAGCCATTAATTTCAGACACATTTCCTTCACTTTTGCTTGATTCTACACCAGTAGGTGGGAAATTCCTAAATTCAGTATGCAATTGGTCAGTTCCAACCTGAATCTGTTCACCTATTGGGCGTTTTGTTCTTGGCCATGAAAAGATGTTTTTATTATTGAAATCATTAATATCCCACATTAACTTCCATTTTTTGTTGCATTAAATCATTTTCAAACATTTTAAGTTGTTCAAGTAACTTCTCATAGTCTATTGACACTTGAGTAAAATAAGGAGAGTTTGTAACAGCGTTCTCTAGTGTCTCAATCTGTGCGGCCAGTTCTATTTCATGTTTATGGAAAAATTCATTCATCAGCTGCATGTATTCAGCACTGAGTCGCATATTTAATTCCTGACATTTCAACAAAAGTTCTTCATATTTATTTCCATAAGTCGGCATTTTTGTAATTCTTAAACCTCTAGGGACAATGCTGACTTGCAGGTACACATTAAAACTCAGTTTCTGCCATTGTAATCTCTTATACTGCTCAGTTTTGAAATGTAAAACTTTTAAAGTCTGCTGTAACTTACTAACTTCAGTAGCAATAGAGGCATCAGTTGAACCGGTAGAAATACCTTCAGAAGTTGTTGCACATATAGTAAAAAGCGGATTATTGTCAACCATAAGAAATCCACATATTTTATCCATTCTGCTCACAGTACACTGGGCAGCATGTATCTGAGCCGTAGTAATAAAGGAGCATTGAGGGTGCATAACAGAAGTAAATAGTGTACTGCAGGTGATACCAACAAAACAAACAAAATAATCCAAATGAATCACCAAAGCAGTTAAGGGACCTCAAAGTACAATTAGATATTACGCATGAATGGTGCTCTGTGAATACATCTAATAATATGTAGCTCCCACTGTATTTCATGTAGAAGTAATAGACTGTAGTTTCCCATTACACCACAAGGTGGAGCTCCTTTTCAGGAATAAAAAAAAGACAATTTCGAAAGTGAAAGAAGAGACTGGAACACTAGCTGAAGGAGGGAAGACTGAAACAGGTAGCTGCAGGGAAAATGGGTCTTGTAGCATGACTGGATTTTCTTTTCTAGTGTTTTGGGACAGGGAAGTTAAGTAGCAGATTGTGTCAGTCTCTTGCTGAAATCCTGGATATGGTATTTTGTGGAATCAGGAGAGAAGTCTGAAACCAGTAGTTTCACACCTGCTATGATTCAGCAAGAAAAAGAGTTCCCTTGGGCCTACTACCGAGAAGCCATAGATGATTACCAGAGTTCTGGTAGGTGATTTTCTACTTTTCTTATCAGAGGAACCACGGTGCCTGGTCACTAGGAAATTCTCGACGGAGTGGTGAGAGGCTCTGGCTGTCATTTTATATTTTTGTAAGACTGTGGTTCCCCCCTCCTTTAATGCTTTGTGGATTACAAATAACTGGGATCCATATGAGCTCCAACTTGGGCCCCATCATGCCGGCAGCAAGACTGTAAGTAGTCACTAGCCAGTGAACAAGGTATAATAGAGTGTTTCATAGTTGGTCTGTTTAAAATTGCAAACACAAGCACCCACATGTACGGATGTGCACTGACCAAACCAACCAAGGCAACAGATAAAAAAAAAAACAAAAAGGTCCAGCACAAATGGGTTGAAAACTGAAATAGTTTGTTTAGGTAGCTCAAAAACAAATAGCATACCGGTTTTGGCAACAGCCTTCCTCAGTGCTTTAACACAACTAAAAATACCCAATCCTTAAACAGATAACATCATTAGCAGTCACAAATATTATTGGTTGGATTAAACATTATGGCAACTCATTCAGACCAGGTTTAAACAACCTCCTAGCCTGGTAATTCAATCCGATTCCTTATTGTTTAGTATAGTGTGCCAACCAACTTTTGAAAAATTCTGACCCTGGACTCGATCAATGACAGTAAATGTAAACCTGGCTGTTTTGTGAACCAAGGTGTGCATAAACAAAGCATTGGTGGCTCTCCTGTTCCTGATCTCACTGAAGTGTTTGGAAATCAGCTTATTTATGATCCTTCACATAATCTATTTCTTGCCATTTGTTTTTGAGCTACCTAAATAAACTGTTTAGAATTGATCAAAGGGGGTAGAGGGTGTTAGTACTGCTGAATGACATTGCATTCTCTCATATTTGTATTGTGGCACTATAAATCTTTGTTCAATGATGATGTATTTTGCCATGTTAGTACTGCTGCCCTAAAGAATCTTTACTGCTCAATGACATTGCATTTTCTCATATTTGTATTGTAGCACTATAAATCCTCATTGCTCAATGACTTACATTTTGCTCGTGTTAGTACTGCTGCCTTCAAGAATGTTGCTGCTCAATGACATTGCATTTTGTCATATCTGTATTGTTGTATTATGACTCTTATTTCTTAATGACATTATCCGTGGTGGTGGTGCTGCGGTAGCGTTGTCGCCTCACAGCAAGACGTTGTCCCGTTCGATTCTCAGCTAGAGCATCTTCTATGTGGAGATGTGCATGAATGGGCGTACCTTCGTTGAAGGTTGTGCATCAGGGCTGGCAACTCGGCACATAAAAATCAACTGCCAATCATTAGCAGACCGGAGTTCTGCTGTGGCGACCCCTAACTGGGAAAAGCCGAAAGACACAGCAACAATTTCTTAATGACACTGCATTTTTCCCCTGTATGTATTGCTGCATTATAAAGCTTTACTGCTCACTGATATTGCTATCTTTGTGCATGTTTGAATGTCAAGACCTTCTTCTGTTGTGTTCTGGGGAAGAAGGTGAATGTATGTTTTCACTGCATGCATATTCTCACCTTGCCTTACTGCTAACTGGTGCACTGTTGAAATAATTTGTTTATGGTTGTGCTATTGTCTTTTTAAACTATATGTGTCACCTAGAATAAAATCTGTCCCTCTTGTCACCTTGGTGTGTTGGGCCTAATAGGGGTGTCACCAGAGTCATGTAGGAAAGAACCCATATCTCTTCAGCTACACCTGGGGTGCGCTACATTTGGGGGCTTGTCCAGGATTGCCTGTACTGCTTTGGACTCCACCCTATTCCCCTGTACGTGTGAAAAGCAAATCCAGCAGAAACATGAACCCAGAAGCTGAAGTTTCACTGCCCATAAATACTATAGGGCCTGAAGCTTTGAATGCTTTTGGGAAGTATTGTAGAAAAATGCTTAAAGCCTACACAGCCATTCACTGGTTTTGGCTACCGCGAATTGCTTTTCTTTTCTGGCAAACAACCCACACCTCAGGGAGAGAAAGATTTTGAACCCTGGATGGATCAGACCTCACAAGCCCTACAGGAGTGGGATATCCCAGAATCTCAGAAGCAGCAGCAGATAGCTGAAAGTCTAAAGGGATTAACTGCGGATACCATATGCAACCTAAGGATGGGTAAGCAAGATTGCATGGCCAAGGACTATTTAGGAGTACTGCAAGATGTGTTTGGAAGGATCGAGAAGGCTGCTGACCTACTGTATCAGTTTGAAAATACATACCAGGATTACATTAAACGATTAGATAAAATGCTCCACCAGATTATCCTAAAGAAGGGGGTGGATCCGAAAGTAGCTGACAAAGTACGGATCGGACAAATTTTACAGGGAGCTCAAGCTATGGATCCCACTGTGCGGAAAATGAGGATGAGAAATAGGGAAGAGACTAACATATTCTCAGTTGGTTAAATAGGTAAGGGAAGAGGAAGCCCTGTTGGAAGCCAAATCTCAGTGTTCAAAAGCAACAAACAGTGAGTGAACACCAGCAGGAGCCTATAGCTGTGCTCACTACTTCTGTTTGAGTCGTGGCCCAGAGTGACTGCAATGTAGAGGTGTCACAGTTGCAGATGCAGGTGTCTTCCCCTGACCAACGCCATAGCTGAAGTCACCAAGACAGTTGCAGAATTGCAAAAAGTCGTGGTAACTTTAGCTGAAGGGAGGAATACATCAGCTAGAACATCCACGAAAGGACTCGGGGAAGAACCGAATCAGCCAATGCTCAGAGTTCCTACTGGATTTTGTTTTCACTGTGGAGATGCAGGGCATATAAAGCGACAGTGTCCTAATGCAGAGAACTTGAAAAGAGTGAATTAACTATTATGGTTAGTGCAATGCAGGGAAACTTCAAAGGGCCTCAGTGAAGGAGCCAGCTGAGTGCCCAGTTACAAAGAGCTCCATAAAATCTAACATCAAGAGACAGCATCCTGGATCTCCTTTCCACACTAATCCTTGTAATAGGGGAGAGAGACTACCTACTATGCGCACTTCTGACTCCTCTGAGGTGAACAACTGAATTGGAAAGCCATCTCAGCCAAAATCTCAGCATCTTAGACCGCAAAGCATTACTAAGCAAGAGTCTTATCCGTTAAAATGGTGAGGTCAACCATACAGCTGAACAACACCGGAAAGGGAAACTACCCGGTGGCTTACTGGGACCGTCCCCTGTCAAGTCAGTAAAAATAGGAGTGTATGGTAAGCACTGTTGGATACTGGTGCACAAATCACCATTCTGTACAGAGACTTCTACCAAAAATACTTAAAGCATTTGCCACTTTAAAAGTTAGAAGATTTGGAGATATGGGGGCTAAGTGACACGAAGTTCCCTTGTGATGGTTTTGTTTCACTCAAGTTAGAATTTTCCACTTCAGTTTTTGGGTCAACAGAAGTTTTTGAAACACTCGCTGTTGTGTGCCCCAGGCCAAAAGGCAAGGATTCAGCATCTATTTTAGTGGGGACAAATACTGACCTCGTCAGAAGAATGCTAATGCCTCAGTTGACCCAGGAATACCCAACACTACATCCTCTCTCCTGAGACCAGTTTTCTGTGCCCTTTAAAGGGAGAAGGATAGTAAGAAAGATGAAATTGGTCATGTGTGGACCCCGTCTGGGAAAGAGCATACAATTCATCCTGGTTAGGTCACCTGCTTAAGAGCCAAAGTGAGGATGTGTGGACAGTTTCCTCTCATCTCATGATGGAAATGGATCCAGAAAGTGACTTGCCACTAAGGCTGGAACTAGTCCCAAAAGTTTGGCATGTGGACAGGTTAAAGCATCCTTATGACACTTTGCTTGTAGGGTTGAAAAATAAAAGAAGTACTCCCATTGTCCTGCGTTCACAAGTATGTTTGGGAAATGTTTATGCTGCCACTCCCTTACCTGTTTCTGTGTCGACAAGGAATGAGAGCAGAGCCAACAAGTTGAAGCTGGAAGATAATTGAGATAGGAGGTGGTCTCTTGCACCCTGACTGGCTAACCAGAGTTAAAGAGCTACTAATGAAAAAGAAAAATTGTTTTTCTACTAGTGAACTAGATGTGGGCTGTGCAAAAAGTGCAGAACACCAAATAAGAGTAAAAGAGGACCAGCCCTTCAGGGAGGACTTAAGAAAACATTTGGAAGAACTAAAAGCCGCAGGGATAATTTGAGAGTCAAGAAGTCCATATGCCTCTCCCATTGTCGTTGTCAGGAAAAAGAATGGGTCAATTTGCATGTGTGTTGACTATCGTACTCTGAATCAGCGAACCATTCCAGACCAGTACACTATTCCCCGGATTGCAGATGCTCTAAATTGCCTGGTGGGCAGTAAGTGGTTCAGTGTGCTAGACTTAAGGAGTGGATACTATCAAATCACTATGCACCCAGAAGATAAAGAAGACTGCTTTCATCACCCCGTTAGGATTTTTTTGAGTTTGATTGCTTACCTCAAGTTTTATCAAATGCACCGGCAACTTTCCAGAGAATCATGGAAAGAACAGTTGGAGACATGCATCTCCTGGAAGTCTCAAGTCTACCTGGACGACATCATTGTCTTTGGGAGGACCCTAGATTAGCATGAAGAAAGACTGATGAAGGTATTGGACAGGTATGAGAAGGAAGGCCTGAAGTTGTCATTGGACAAATGCAAGTTCTTCCAACCTTCAGTGACCTATGTGGGACATGTAGTGTCTGCAAATGGAATATCCACAGATCCCAGCAAAGTTTTAGCAGTGACATCTTGGCCCAGACCCAAAACTATCACACAGCTGCGATCTTTCCTGGGGTTCTGCAGTTACTACAGAAGTTTTGTGGAAGGATTTTCAAAGATCACAAGACCCCTCAACCATTTGCTCCAAAATATGAGAAAGCAGATGAAACAGATGAAGATATCCTTGTGAAAAAGCCTAAGGGACGAGAGGTTCTAAAGAACTCATCGAGAGTCGTCGGGCTCCTGAGTGTGAAGAGTATTTGAACAGCTTAAGTACTGCCTCACACATGCCCCTGTGCTGGCATATGCTGACTCAACAAAGCCATACACTTTACATGTGGATGCTAGCAGGGATGGCTTAGGGGGAGTCCTTTACCAGGAGTATGACGAAGCGGAGACCTGTGGCTTTTATCAATCGGAGTTTATCCCCCACAGAAAGAAACTACCCTGCACACAAGTTGGAAATACTTGCCTTAAAGTGGATGGTAGTGGACAAGCTGCATGACTATCTCTATGGGGTTGAATTTGAAGTGCAGACTGACAACAATCCTCTCACATACATCCAGACCAGTACAAAGCTAGATGCTACTGGCCACAGATGGATGGCAGCTCTATGTAATTATAATTTTAGTTTGAAATACCACCCAGGACACGAAAATAGAGATGCTGATGGTCTGTCCAGAAGACCTCAGGGAGATTTACACCCCGATGAATGGGTGGAAATTCCAGCGCCAGGGGTGAGAGCTATGTGTCAGATTGCAACCTGTTATCAACACACTGAATGTTAGGCCCAGAAGTTGGGTCTGTCTGCAGCAAGCATACCCCAAGCTTACTGTAATCTGGTCACTTTGCAGGCTTCATCGCTACCAGCTTTGAGTAACAGTGACCTCAGGAGAGATCAAAGAGAAGACCCCTTAGATCAGCTGGTGGTAGCTACTTTAGAGAAGAAACAAGTTAATGTGCTTCGCACGGATATTCATCCTCTGGCAAGACTTTTGGCCAAAGAATGGGACAGACTCCAGATACAGAATGGACTAGTGTATAACAGATCTCCAAGTGCACTCGGCAGTGAAAAATGGCAATTGCTGCTTCCTCAGCAGTATACAGTAGTAGTACTCCGGTCATTGCATAATGAACATGGTCATCTTGGTTATGACAGAACTATGGGTTTGGTACGAGACAGGTTCTACTGGCCATGCATGAAGCAAGATGTTGAAGATTATTGTCATACATGTCTTTGTTGCATTCAGAGAAAGACTCTGCTGGACAGAGCTGCCTCACTGGGTCAAATGGAAAGTAGTGGACCCATGGAACTGGTCTGTATAGATTTTCAGTGCATTGAACTGGATGAAGGCGGGATCAGTAATGTGCTGGTGTTGACAAACCACTATATCAGGTACGCTCAAGCATTTCCCACTCGCGATGAGAAAGCTATTACAGTGGCAAAACTACTAGTTGAAAAGTTCTTTGTACACTATGGCCTGCCAAAAAGGAAACACTCTGATCAAGGACATGATTTTGAGAGCAAGCTTGTCCATGAACTGCTCATTCTGTTGGGAGTCCAAAACATCCGCACCACTCCTTATCATCCTCAAGGGGATCCTCAGCCTGAGCGTTTCAACAGAACTTTACTAAACATGTTGGGGACACTATCTGCTGAGAAGAAGAGTCAATGGAGTAGACATGTAGCCACAGTGGTGCATGCTTACAACAGTACTAAAAATAATGCTACAGGATTCTTGCCTTACTTCCTAATGTTTGGGAAAGAAACTCATCTTCCTGCTGACGTCACCTTTGGAGTCGCAGCTGATGATACACCAGAGCAATTTCACGGCAGTTATGTGGAGAGACTCAAGAAGAACCTCAGACAGGCTTATGAACTTGCTGAAAAATCAACAGGACAAAGACATCAGCGAAACAAGGCTCACAACGACAAAAAAGTAAAGATGCATGATTTGCAGCCAGGGGACAGAGTTCTTTTGAGAAACTTGGGACTACAAGGAAAGCATAAACTAGCTGACTGCTGGGGATCTGAAATTTACATAATTTGTTCTCAGCTATCTAATATCCCTGTCTACCAAGTTTGCCCTGAGGGGAAAGAAGGACCCATTAAAACCTGGCTCCGAAACAACTTAATGCCTTTGGCAAAATCAGTGAGACTCATGAATATGGAACCCAGAATGACTCAGCGGAAGCCTAACTCAAGGCAATCCAGAAGGCTAAGGTGGAGAGGAACTATCCTCTCCAATAGTCAAGAGCCTGCGTTTCCTCCTGCTGAAGGAGAGGATGACAGTGATGATGACTGGGGTTTCAGTGGGCTTTTTTATGAGGATGTTCAAGACCCCGTGGGCTGTAATCTCAATGTAAATGCAACGGAATTTGTTCCTTGTCATTTTGAGCAGCCCAGACCCAACAATAGACTAAGTAATGTTTCTGTGCCTCTTGCAGAACCCGATACTGATGGAGGCCCTGCTATGCAAACTTCAGAAAATAGTGTTGAGGACAGTCATACCGTTATGGACAATGAAAGTGAAGTTACACAAGAGGAGATCTTAGAAGTAGACAATATTCCTACTGAAGAACTAGACACTGAATGTGATGAGTGACAAATCTTCAGAGCAAAATTCCTTGGCTGTCTCCTCCTAACCAAAACTGCAGAGACTGATTCGGCCCCCCCACAGAGACTTACCTATAACAGTTTGGGATATAGTACACAGGAACCTGTGACCACAGCTCATCAGAGGTTCTGCGCTCATAATCCCTATGCCTCCTACTCCAGTGGTGACACCCTGCCCAAAGTTAAGCATAAGGCTGATTACCCTTGGTGGAATGTACCTTCTGAATGCAAAATATTGTTCAATTGATGGTGCATTAGTGTTTGTAAATATTTTCAGCTAATCTACCTTTGACTTGGAGGGACCCAAGATTTTCAAATGGGGGGAGAGAGTGTGGCTCCCACTGTATTTCATGTAGAAGTAATAGACTTTAGTTTTCCATTACACCACAAGGTGGAGCTCCTTTTCAGGAATATAAAACAGAATTTTGAAAGTGAAAGAGGAGACTGGAACACTAGCTGAAGGAGGGAAGACAAACATGTAGCTGAAGGAAAAAAGGGCCTTGCAGCAAGACTGGATTTTCTTTTCTAGTGTTTTGGGACAGGGAAGTAAATAGCAGATTGTGTCTGTCTCTTACTGAAATCCTGGATATGGTATTTTGTGGAATCAGGAGAGACGTCTGAAACCAGTAGTTCCACGCCTGCTATGATAAAGCAAAAAAAGGAGTTCCCTTGGGCCTAGGACCGAAAAGCCATAAATGATTAACAGAGTTCTGGTTGACTTTCTATTTTTCTCATCAGAGGAACCACTGCGCCTAGTCACTAGGATATTTTCGATGGAGTGGTGAGAGGCTCTGGTCGTCATTTTATATTTTTATAAGATTGTGGTCCCCCCCTTTAATGCTTTGTGGATTACAAATAACTGGGATCCATATGAGCTCCAACTTGGGCCCCATCATGCCGGCAACAAGACAATGAACAAGGTATAACAGAGTGTTTCATAGTTGGTCTGTTAAGAATTTATCAAAGGGGGTAGAGGGTGCATTCTCTCATATTTGTACTGTGGCACTATAATTCTTTATTGTTCAATGATAATGCATTTTGCCATGTTAGTACTGCTGCCTTAATGAATCTTTACTGATCAATGACATTGCATTTTCTCATATTTGTATTGTGGCACTATAAACCCTCATTGTTCAATGACATTGCATTTTGCTTGTGTTAGTACTGCTGCCTTCAAGAATTCTGCTGCTCAATGACATTGCATTTTCTCATATCTGTATTGTTGTATTATGACTCTTATTTTTTAATGGCACTGCATTTTTCCCGTGTTTGTACTGCTGCATTATAAAGCTTTACTGCTCTTTGTGTATGTCTGAATGTCAAGACATTCTTCTGTTGTGTTCTGGTGAAGAGGGGGGGTGTATGTTTTCATTGCATGCATATTCTTACCTTGCCTTATTGCTAACTGGTGCACTGTTGAAATAATTTGTTTATGGTTGTACTATTGCCTTTTTAAACTAGATGCGTCACCTACAGTAAAATCTGTCCCTCTGGTCACCTAGGTGTGTTGGGCCTAATAGTGGTGTTACCAGAATCATAGGTTCATAGGTTTATACTAGGCTATCTGCCCTAAGGCATTTATAAGCCTAGCCCAAATTTTTGTGGCTTATGCCACTCCTTATCTGAAAAAATACTGTGCCCATTAGTTTGGTGTGCCTCTGTCCAGCAGTGACACAGAGATGATTCCCGGGGTAAACCTACGATCTCCCATCCACAGGTCAGGATTTCTCTTGAACAGAGTCAGTGAGGTGCTCTGCCTCACATGGACCGGGATTTTATTCCACAGCATAGGGAGTCTCTGAGAGATAAATCTATCCCTTCAGCACATCCTATTTATATCCGTGCTAAGGTGTAAGTCGCTTGCTCTAGGGGTTTTGGTGGATTTGGATTTTTTGAGGTGGAGCATGTCCATTAATTCCGGGTTGGACATGGCCTTGTATGTCAGGCACATGTCACCTCTGAGCAGACGGTATGCGACTGAATAGAGCTGGAGTTTCTTCAATCTGGCAGCATATGACAGATTTTGGAGTCCCTTTATCCTTTTGGTGAGGAACTTTTGGGGTCTCTCCAATTGCTGCAGATGTCGGGTGAGATACATCCCGAATGGGGCATTGTACTCGGTCATTGGTCTGATAAGTGAAGAGTACAGGGGAACAATGACCTCACTAGATCTGGATGTGAATCCCTTCATGATCAGGTGGGCAATGTAGAAGGTCTTTCTAACCACTTTAGCAATGTGAGTGTCAAAAGAAAGGCCACTGTCAACCTGGGACAACAGGTCCCTGATAACCTCTTCTGTGCTTAGTGGATTGCCACCTATATGGTAGCTTGGGGTTACCTTGTTTTTCCCGAAGGGTATGACTACACATTTTTTGGCGTTTAACTTCAGGCCATGGCTCTGGCACCAGCTATCTGTTTCCGTGAGTCCCTTCTGAAGGATATCCGTGTCCGATGCACTTTCCACTATGGCGCCCAGTTTGCAGTCGTCAGCAAACTTTGTCAGCCAAAGTCCTCCCATGTTGGCCTGTACTTCTGAGAAGTAGATGCCGAACAATAGCGGGCCAAGGACCGAGCCCTGTGGGACACCACTTGTGACCGGCTTGGAGTCTGACATAGCGCCAGCAACTCTAACCCTGTGGGTTCTGTCCTTAAGCCAGTTTGCAACCCATCTTGTGACATATGGGTTTACATTTAAGCTGGTAAGTTTTTCTACAATACCCGAGTGGGGTATTGTGTCGAAAGCCTTTGCAAGGTCAAGGTAGGTTGTATGGACTGCCTTTCCCTCATCAATGGCCTTGGTGACTGTTTCGAAGAAGTCGACCAAGTTCAAAAGGCATGATCTTCCCTTGATGAAGCCAAACTGGGTCGGGTCCAATGTCTGCAAGTCAACTATATCTTTGCTTATGAGATGCATTATGAACCTCTCCATAGCTTTGCAGACTAGACTTGTTAAGCTTATGGGGCGGTAATTACCAGGGTCCGTGAGGCGCCGCCTTTGTGGAGTGGGACCACAGTTGCCGTCGCCACTCCTTGGGCACGTATCCTGTGGTAAGGCTGAGATTAAACAGCTGCCTTATGTGCGGGTTTAATTCCTCATTTAGCTCGTGTAGCACACAGCCGGGGACACCATCCAGTCCCATTGATGCTGTGTTTTTAGCTTTAGAGAGCAGCTTTCACCTGCGCATTTGAGATGTCTGGGAGGCTACACTCGGCTGGGACAGTATCTCTCCTTTAGGGGGGGGAGAGGGCCGTGAAGTTTGCACTGAACCTGTCTGCCAGTATGTTGGCAATGTCTGTGGGTTCAGTGATTTTTGTATCATTTTGGACTAATTCTGAGCATATCTGGGAGTTTCCACCCAGGTTCCTAACATAGCTGAAAAAGGCCTTATGATTGTCCTTTGAATCCATGGCAATTTTTCTCTCAAAATTGGCCTTAGTTGATTTTATGAGTGCTCGTATTTTTTTACTAATAATGATCAGGGGTGACTTCCCTTTTATGGATTTTGTTCTATCATGTAATAGCTTTCTCTTCTTATTGTAAAGTTTGTTAATGGCTGGGGTCCACCAGACTGGACGTTTGCCCTTTGTGGAAAGAGTCTTGGTTTTAGTTGGGATTGCCTGATCCATGCAGTCCTGGAGGTGTTCATAGAAGGCATTTGTAAGGGCTTCCACAGCTTGGGTTGTGGTTTCCACTGGCTCAGGGGCCTTGAAGGATACCACACCAGTCTTGAGTAGTGTGAAGTTTGCTTTAGAGAAGTTCTTCACTGTGATCTTTTTTGTTTGGGGTGAGGTCGGACTGTGCATTTCCAGTGAGATTAGTTTATGATCAGATCTCACCAATGAGGGATATACTTCGGTGTGGAGCATTTTGTCCCCATGTTTGTGACAATGAGATCTAGTATATTTTCTCCTCTCGTGGGAACAGTGACTAGCTGTTCCATGGCATTTGAATTTATGAACTCCAGGAACCGTTGGGCTAGAAAGTTAGGGCTTGAGTAATGTTCCCAGTCTATATTCGGGTAGTTGAAGTCACCCAATATGATGGTGTTTGGAGATACATTTATACCCTCCAGTGTCTTCAGGAAGGCTGTGTGGGGTTCCTGAGTTTGAGAGGGTGGCCTGTAGCTTGCTACAATTTGTAGAGCAGTTTTGCCTATGGTTAGTTGCACCTGGATGGTTTCAGAAGCTTCGTGCGTTGCCACCAACCTGGAGGTGTGGGTATCCTTTATGAATATGGATACACCCCCTCCTTTTGTGGTGTGGTCCGGGTTTTGGGGCTGGAACGCATGATATGAGGTAAAACCTAATAGTGCCGGGGTGCTCTCAGGAGCCTTGAGCCAGGTTTCAGTTACAGCACAGACATCGATGTTCTCCATACTGAGAAGGGCCTCGAGTGCCTGCATTTTGAGATTTAGACTTCTGGCATTGAGCAGCATTACCCTCAGTTTCTTCCCATTTTTATTTTCTAGGGTGGTAGGTTTAGAATTTGAGCCTTGCCTAAAAAAGGCACTATGGGGGTGGCAAGAGCCTTAGCCAATATCC
Source organism: Protopterus annectens (assembly GCF_019279795.1). Lineage (NCBI taxonomy): Eukaryota > Metazoa > Chordata > Ceratodontiformes > Protopteridae > Protopterus > Protopterus annectens. Next base: position 410,029,035 of record NC_056733.1, on the reverse strand, counting down.
GGAATCAGGTAGGAAGGAACCCATGTCTCTTCGGCTACACCAGTGGGTGCGCTACAAATATATTGCTAATAACAATGGATATTAAGTCATTATTCTCTGTAATTCCTAACCGCTATGGAGTTGAGGCAATAAGGGAATTCACAATTTTACATGGTAAATTTAGTACACATAAGGTTGAACTATTATATTCTATGCTAGAATGAGTTCTTAAAAATAATGTGTTTAGTTTTGATAATGACTATTACCATCATAAGCAAGGTGTAGCGATGGGTACCCCCATCGCTAACACCTATGCTAACCTTGTACTAACAAGATGGGAGGAACAACATATATATATATATATATATATATAAATATATATATAAATATATATATATATATATATATATATATATATATATATATATATATATATATATATATATAAATATAAATATATATATAAATATATATATATATATATATATATATATATATATATATAAATATAAATATATATATAAATATATATATATATATAAATATAAATATATATATATATATATATATATGGAACAAAGTGGAATATTTAGAAATAGTAAAATGCTGTTCTATAAGCATATTGTGGACGATGTATTCCTTTTATGGAATGGATCAGTGAGTGAATTGGAGAACATTGTCTATTACTTACAATCTACTACTGATTTTTTGCAGTTTGACATTTAGGTTCATAGGTTCATACTAGGCTATCTGCCCTAGGGCATTTATAAGCCTAGCCAGAGTGTGCTTGGCTTTTGCCACCCATTTTAAATTAATTCTGCTATGCCCTTTTTCGAGGTTAGTATACTGTGCCTCTGTCTAACAGTGACACAGAAGTGATACCCGGGGTAAACCTACGATCTCCCATCCACTCATCAAGATTCCTCTTGAAGAGAGTCAATGAGGGACTCTGCTTAACCTGGACTGGGATTTTATTCCAGAGTGAAGGGAGCCTCTGGGTTATGAATCTGTCCCTCCAGCATGTCCTATTTATTTCAGTGCTGAGGTTCAAGTCTCTCGAGCGCGTAGCTTGATGGGATTTGGATTTTCTGAGGTGCAGCATGTCCATTAATTCCGGGTTGGACATGGCTTTATACGTCAGGCACAGATCGCCTCTGAGCAGGCGGTATGCCTCTGAGTAGAGCTGGAGTTTCTTTAACCGGGCAGCATATGGCATCTGTTTGAGTCCTTTGATCCTCTTGGTGAGGTACTATTGGGGTCTTTCCAGTTGCTGCAGGTGTCTGGTAAGGTACATCCCAAAAGGGGCATTGTACTCAATTATGGGCCTGATGAGGGATGAGTAAAGAGGCACGATGACCTCCCCTGATCTAGATGCGAATCCCTTCATGATTAGGTGGGCTATATAAAATGTTTTTCTAACCACTTTGGCCACGTGGTTGTCAAATGAGAGATTGCTATCAACTTGGGTCCCCAGGTCCCTAATTACTTCTTCTGTACAATGGATTACCATCTATGTGGTAATTTGTGGGCACTTTGTTTTTGCCAAAGGGGATGACTATACACTTTTTGGCGTTTAGCTTGAGGCCATGGCTCTGGCACCAGTTGTCTGTTTCTATGAGACCCTTTTGGAGGATGATTGTGTCGGCTGGAGAGTCGATTATGGCACCCAGTTTGCAGTCATCTGCGAACATGGTCAGCCACAGTCCTTCCGTGTTGGCCTGTACCTCAGAGAAATATATACCGAACAAGAGAGGTCCCAGGACTGAGCCTTGTGGGACGCCACTTGTAACTGGTTTGGAGTCTGACATGGCTCCAGCAATTCTAACCATGTGGGTTCTGTCCTTCAGCCAGTTTGCAACCCATCTAGTGACATAGGGGTTTATATTTAAGCTGGTGAGCTTATCTATAATGCCCGAGTGGGGTATTGTATTGGAGGCTTTTGTGAGGTCCAGGTAGGCTGTGTGGACCACCTTCCCCTCGTCAATGGCCTTGGTGACTGTTTCAAAGAAATCGACCAGGTTTAAGAGGCAGGATCTGCCCTTAAAGCCGAACTGGGTAGGATCCAGTGTCTGTAGGTCCCCAATATCTTTATTTATGAGGTCCATGATGATTCTTTCCACAGCTTTGCAGACCAAGCTAGTCAGGCTTATGGGGCGATAGTTTCCTGGATCTGTTGAGGCACCACCTTTGTGGAGAGGGACCACTGTTGCTGTACGCCACTCTTTGGGTACACATCCTGTAGTAAGGCTGAGATTGAACAGTAGTTTTATGTTTGGGTTTAGCTCTTCTTGGAGTTCATGTAGGACGCAGCCCGGGACACTGTCTGGTCCCACTGATGCTGTGTTTTTTGCTTTGGAGAGGGCGGCTTTTACCTGAGCATCTGAGATGTCAGGGGGGCAAGCACTCTGCTGGGATAGATATTTGCCCTTTTGGTGGGGGGGGGGGTTTGCGCTGAACCTGTCAACTAGGATGTTGGCAATGTCTGTGGGTTCGATGTATTTTTTGTCATTTTGGACTTATTCTAAGCATATCTGGGAATTTCCACCCAGGTTCCTAACATAACTAAAGAAAGCCTTGTCATTATCCTTAGTGTCCTGTGCAATTTTTCTCTCGAAGCTGGCCGATTTTATGAGTGCCCGTAGTTTTTTGCTAATACTGATCAGAGATGCCTTCCCTTTTTGGGATTTTGCTCTATCATGTAGTAGCTTCCTCCTTCTACTGTATAGTTTGTTTATGGCTGGGGTCCACCAGACAGGACGTCTGCCTTTGGATGATTGGGTCTTGGTTTTATTTGGGATTGCATGATCCATGCATTCCTGAGGGTGTTCATAGAATGCGTTTATAAAGGATTCTGCGATTTGGGCCGTATTTTCCACAAGCTCAGGGGCTTTGAAGGATTCCACCTCAGTTTTGAGGAGTGTGAAATTTGCTTTAGAGAAGTTTTTCACTGTGGTTTTCTGGGCAGGGGGTGGGGTTGGGATGTGAATATCCAGTGAGGTTAGTTTATGGTCTGATCTTACCAGTGAGGGATACACTTCTGGTCTGGAGCATAGAGTCCCCATGTTGGTGATGAGCAGGTCCAGTATGTTTTCCCCTCTTGTGGGAGTGGTAACAAGTTGTTCCATAGCATTTGAGTTTATAAATTCTAGGACCTTTGGGCTAGGGTGTTGGCAGCTATGGAAACCATTAATTTCCTAGATGTTATAGTCACCAAAGAAGATTGTTCATTCAGTACTGCCATCTATAGGAAAAAAGTGCAAGCTGTTAAATATGTCCACTCAGAGTATGCACCCTCAACATGTTTTTTGAGGTGTTATTAAGAGTCAATTTATGAGAGCTAGTAGGTTGAGCACTAATGAGGGGACGTTCATTAGTGAAATGGAAGGAATGGCAGCTGATTTTAAGAGCAAGGGATATGATGTACATCTTATTAATAGATCCAAAGATTTAGTAAAACAGCTGAGAAAAGATGCAGCTAAACTTTATTTTATGAATACAGTTAATACTGAGGTTAATTCTACTACTGGTAAGAATACAATAGACATTCTGATATTATAAGTGATTACAACATTTAATCAAGAAATTGGTGAATTAATAGGGGAAAAAAATATTTGTTTACAAGAGAGACAAGAATTTAAAACAATATATTTGTTATAAAGATGTTCACAATAAGAAAAAATCTAGTAATAATATAAATAAGATGGGTACTGTCCCCGGTTATAATTCTGCCCACTGTAGAGAATCTGCTCTGATTTTTTAAACATCCGATTAGTGGGGAAAGCTTTTCATTTAGGGCAAAGGGTACTTGCATTACAGAAAATGTGATATATTTTGCTCACTGTATACAATGTGATTGTTTTTATAGTGGCAAACCAATAAGAGGCTGAAAGACGGCATAAGTGCACATCTTTCAGATATATATAGAAATGAACAAATGCTTTAGCTAAGCATATATCTAGTGAAGGACCACGATATAAATTTAAGTTCAGGATTCTGTAAGTTATTTTTGTGAACAGTGGGGGGGATATTATAAACAAGACAGAAATGTCTGATTACAAATGGATCAATTATTTTCGAGCTGACCATTTTCCTGGGTTTAATACTAGTGTCAGCATTAAACCAATTTTAAAAGATAAACATGATGTTATTTACTTTTTTTGGTTATAATAGGATTGTGTTTAGTATGTACTTTTAATTTAGTTATCGATTTTTAATACTGGGCACTTTAAATGACATTAAATGAAGTTAATTGATTGTTTGAGGAGATTGGCTGCACATTATTTATAAGGTCTGTAGAAGGCTTGTATTTTACACACTTATGAGTTTTTACTTGAAAGCTTTGTCATTTGGTTTATTAAAGACGTTTGAGTTTTAGAGCATTGGACTTTTTTGTTTTATTTCTGTGGACTGATATCTAATTGTACTTTTGAAGTCCTTTAACTGCTTTGGTGATTCATTTGGATCCTTAGGAAAAATGAAGTAAGGCCGACCACTATAAGAACTTGCAACTCAGATACTCTTCTTGCAGAGGTCAAAGCAATGAGTATCACTGTTTTCCAAATTAACATTCCAAGAGCAGGATAAGTTATTTCTTACACTTATTTCACTGAACTGCACTTCTGAAACGCTTATAATTGTGCTATACAGTTGATCTACTACATTTTTGCACTGTTATAAAGCTTTTTTATTGTTTCACTGCATTTATGTACTGTTTTATACTGTTTTAACATTACTTAACTGTAAACTGCTTTTTCATACCGAGAGTTGCATTTTCTGTTTGTGAGTGCTCTATCCAAGCTTTTCTGTGCATTTTTGTCTGTTTACAGTTAAAAGCATTCTCGAGTCTGCTCCTTGATCTGTTTAAAACTTTCATTTAGTGGCTACAGCTAGGAACTGTAATTTTTCCTACCCACTCTCCCTAGTGTTGTGTGTTCTTATACTTGATGGCTTTGCAGCTGCCCGCCCATACTGTATATTTGATCTGTGACACTCCTCCCAGTCTAGTGTCATTAGTTCACTCAATCTAATAGAGAACATTTGCGAATGCCAAGCCACTCAGATTCTTAACGTTGAATTAACTTCTGTTCCAGCTTTCTCCATTTCCACTTTACTGGGAAAAAAAAATTCTAAGCTTGCTTCCCCCCTTCCTGTGGCAGGTCAGATACCCCCCCCCCCCCACTTAACTGGGGTTAAACTATTCCTGGCACCATAAAGTCTGTTTTTCAAAATTTCCCTTGCAACTAGCCAGCTTTTAAGTTTTAGCACTCAGCTGTTTCTTTGATCTCAGCACTTGTTCAGAACTCATTGTAAGCACTAAATAAGTTACAAATTACTACAGCACTCAACTTTCCTCACTTGTCTAGAGGAAAACAGTTTTTAGTACTTAATAAGCACATATTCAGGCATGTCTAAAAGTCAGCTCCCGGTGTTTTCTCCGGTCTACCTGATGAATCTGGGCATCTTGGGACAATGCAGCAATTGTCTCATGTACACACAGACAACCCTCTCCTCCTACCACCCAACACTACGACCTGTGAGAGATGCACTTATATAGCCAAACTGGAAGCAAAGCTTTCTTCCCCAAAGACTGGCCTAGACAGTCAAGAGGAGAAGGTAAACACTTGCACCGTACCACACTCATCACATAGTCCCTCAAAACCTACACCACCAAAACACACACACAGAAGCACAAAACACAAACTTACATTCGCGGAAGCTCTCAGTACAAATCTGCCCAAACAACAGAGACCTCCAAAGCAGAAATGCAAGCAACCTCCACCCCCCAACACAACCCAAATGACACATAGCCCACATACTCAGTTTGCCACTCAACTACAGCCCATAAGGCATAACGTACCCAACACTCTAGTCATAGGTGACTCTATAGACAGGCACACTGATGTTCCACTCACCAGGCTAAACAAGGAAAAGGTTACTGTCAGCTGTCTGTCAGGTGCCAGGATCTGCCACATGAAGCACACACTCAGGTCACTCCACAAGTACAGATATGACTCTGTCATTGTCCATGTTGGTGTCAATTACCTGAGACATACCTCCCTGGACTATATGAAAAGAGACATGGAGGAGCTCTCCGATCTTGTAGTCCAGGCCGGCATGACCCTAGCCCTGAGTAGCATCCTGCCATCACCCAGAATGACACCACAGTACAAGGACAAAATGATTGACTTTAACAATTGGCTAAGCTTCTGGTGTCATTCTAAGGGAATCCAGTATCTGTCTGCCTGGAATGACATGATCGACAGACCACACTGCTTTGCCAGAGATGGCCTGCACCTGTCGCCCTTGGGATTCCGGATACTGGCAAAGGCTCTTGCCACCCCTATAGTGCCTTTTTTAGGCAAGGTCACTGAAATTGCTGATATAAAATTGAGACACAATGTGCACATGTGAGTAGTCAGTGGACTGCAAAGTGAAATATATAGTTCACTGATCTGGAACCTAATATGGTGTGTTTGTGTGTGTGTGTGTTTGTGTGTGTATATATATATATATATATATATATATATATATATATATATATATATATATATGTGTGTGTGTGTGTGTGCGTGTCCAGATGCAATACACAGCCTGTGCACCATATACACTAGCAGCAATGACAAATAAAGGAAACAGCATGTAAAAGTGCAAAGTGCACATCATTTCACACTGTGTACTAATGTATAACACTGACAGTGATGGATAACAAGGAAATGGATGTGAAAGAGCAAAGAGTATCATAGCCTGTGCATGTCAGTAACCTCCTATGCAACACCAGAGCAGGATTCAGTACTAGATGACCTAAGCAGCTGCCTAGGGCCCAGTGCTGGTCAGTGGCCCTAGCATTAATTTAATTTAAAAAAGAAGAAAAGTTTTCCTGCTTGGCCCAGTAATGCTGCCTGCTGCTTTAAGAATTAAAAAAAAGTTTTTCCTGGTCAGAGCTTTGTGTCATATTGCTTTAAAATTTCTTGAATGGAGCCAGCCAATAAGACACATCAAATGCACACAGAATGAAGTGCAAGACTTAATTTCACAGCCAGGTGGGTGTATTAAACTCAAACGAGTGGAAAAGAACACAACATTAGCATTACATACAGAACTATTTAAACAGAACAATAATGCAGCATTAGCACTGAATTTCTTTGCAGGTACAGACCTTTTTGTGATAGCAACAGCAGTATTAGGGATGCAATGTGTGGCATTTAGGACTATGGCTATGGAAGGTAGGTGTATGTGTGTGTGTGTATATAAAATTACATAGTTAGAGAAGACAGTTTAGTTATTAAGTGACTTGTTCAGGCTCAAACCCTGTACCTTGGGTACAGGAGGCAAAAGGCTTATTCCTCTACACCAAATGCCCAACCTTTTTTTTTGTAAATCACTAAGGATTACAGTCAATCAGTCAGTGCCAGTCATTAGAGCTGGTTGAAATGTTCAGAAATTGGCACTTTTGTCATTATAGGTCCATACATTTTGTTTCACTCCTTACTGAAAAAAGTTCAAAACTACAAATTTAAAGTGCACTCTAACAAATGAAACATGAAATAAATTTAAACCAAATGGGAATATGAATCAAAGATATGCATGGCTCTAAAAAATATATGCAGGGGGCCCATGGAGTCAAAATAGCCTGGGGACAAAGGTACACAATCCACCATTGGGCAGATGCATTTTCAATGAAATGAATGAATGCGAGTTTCAGTGCATTTTTCAAAGAATGTGAGCTTCAAGGGAAGAGAAGTTTACTGTAGCTCATATTAAGTCTATTTTCAATGTACAGCTGTTTGGTTGGTTCAGCAATGACCACTAGTGTTTGTACTATATAATTTAAAAACAGTGTTAGTGGTGCAAAAGTTAGCAAACTTGCCTCTGGTGCAAAAGGCTGTGGGTTCTACTCCTACTCCACGTAGATGGATTGCTGAACCTGCATCTGTCTGACTTGGTGATAGCATAGGTGGATGTAAAAGATCCCACAACACACACAGAAAAGAGAAAGGAAAATTCCCTGCAGCCCTAGCCATATTTCCCTTAGTAGTATAAATAGCACCTTGGGTCTTCCCTGAAAAGAGGCTACTAATCTTTTTGGAACTAACTTGGTCAACAAAGGATAAATTAAAAGTTTTAAATTAAATCTACATCTCTGTAATCATTTCAGAAGGAAAGAAGAAAATAATATGCACAACGACAGTTTTCCACAGTGTTTATGGTAACTTGGGTGGGACAAGTAATGGGACACTGAAATGACTGGGAGGGTGGTCTATCACTCTGCCTAAGTTCCCATTTGACCATGATCTGGCTCTGTCTAACACAATCTAGGAGGAAATCATCTTTGGGAAAACAGGCATAGTTTATGAACAAAGAAGAAAGAGCTTGTAGCTGTGAAGAAGGGCATAGTCTTAGCTGGCCTAGCAATGCCAGTCTGTTTAAACAACATGGAATATTTCCCATTCGCTGTCCTGTGCCATTTTGTACTCTTACATGCTGCATTAACTTACAATGTTCTCACTATAAACATAGTATTGTGGGTATTCTTCCATCTGGGATTGGCTGTTGGCAAGTGATGACCTACAAGCTGAATCTAATGTTCCGTCTCGTCATCTAATGATACAGTAATAACAACACTACAGTGCTACAACAACTGTGAAGTTCAGATATTATTTTGCAAACACAAGAACTCACAGTAGCTATGACTGTAGCATGTTAGCCATGGTGTTAATCTAAGTCTGAAGGATTTCCTTACCTTTGAAGAAAGTATGTCGATTGTAGTAAAGTATAATTCCAATGACAGCTAGAGCACCTAGTAGCATAAGCACTACTATAGCCCCAGCTAACACAGCGATATTTCTGGAACCTGCAAAGGAAGAAAAATAGCATTACTGAAATATTCACTAGAAGACTATTCCTGTACTGAGGGAAGCTGTCCCAGTAAAGTACAGCCTTACTGCATTTCTGGCATACACCAAAATTGAAAACTGAAAAAAAAATGAGTTATGTACTTACAATAATGATAGATCCTTTCATTCCAGTTTGCCCAATATGACCTATTGGTGCCCGAGCCCCAGTTCGGGTCCAATCCAGCAAATTTAGTGTTACAGCTTCAAGCCCTTCCTAAACTTTTTTCCCCATAATGCCCTGCTCCCCCCAAAAGTCAAGTGGCAGCTTGAAAGATTTCATCTGTGGGCAAATGCCCTGAAAAAGGTTGATGTAGACACTGCTCTAGTGGAATGAACTTTAGGTTTAGCAGGCAAAGATTTACCTTGAGAAGTGTAGATAAAGGAAACAGCCCAACATGAAATGATGAAATCAAGATGTCTGCTGAACCTTAATAGTACAGAAGCTGGACCCAGCAGAGAACAAGGAAGACAAAACATCTGGTACTGATGCTGAAAAAGGCTCTGTATATTCTGAGATTCTTCCTATAAGACAATTTTTTTTTCCATTTGCTATGGTACACCTTTTGAGTAGATGACTTCTGTCAGGCTAAAAGAATATGCAACACTTCAGAAGAAAGGAAATCATTATGTGCCATCACTGGAACTGGAGAAATCAGGCTGTTAGTTTCAGATAGGACAAGTCAATGTGAAGCTTCCTGGATGAGAAAGACAGCAGATCCAATATCAGATATAAGAGGCAGGCAATGTCTTAGTACGGGAAACCATAAATAACTGGACCTGAATGGGGCAATGAGGATCACTGTTGCTATGCACTGAATGTTCTTCTGCATAAATTTGGAAATGAGAAGAGTTGAGGGCTAAGTGTAAAGTAAGCCGGGAGGTCAATGATTGGCAGAGCTTCCCTGGTGTTCTGTCACTGTTGAGGAAGAATAGGAAGTACTGGCTGCACTTAGCATTCTGTGGGGTCATAAACAAATTGCTGCAAGGTTCACCCCAGGGACTGAAAATTTTGTGTGGTATTGCCTGATTCTGGGAACACCAGTTAGGAAGGAGGAGATGCCTATCCACAAGATCACTGCACCTTACCACGAATGTGTGTTGCAGTCAGAAAATGGTGACATGCCATTGCCCATTGCCACACTCTTGTGGGTTCTCAGCAGAGTGGGTAAGATCCGTTTCCCCCCTGCTTGTTTATGAACTAGACTACTGTCAAGTAGTCTGTCTGGATGTTGATAACCCCTAGAGGAAGGTGATCCTGTAGTTCCTGCAACACAAGGAGGATTGCCCTCATCTCTAAGACATTTATGTGAAGAAAAGGCTCGAAGTTTGACCACAACCTGTGGATATCTTGATTCATATTGCCCCCCCCCCCCCCAAGATGGATGCATCTGTGGTCACTACTGCTAATGGGAGGGACATGAAAGGGTCTTTTTGTCAATACATAGGGTGAAAGGAGACACCATTTTAGATGGGTATAGCAGAACAGAGTTATCTTGATAGGAAAGGAAAGAGGATCATGTCTTTGAGACCACTGGGACTGGAGTAGCCACTGTAGAATTCTCATGTGGTAATGAGCGAACACCAGCATAAGAACTGCCGCTACCATTAACGATATCTCAGTTCTAACCTTGTAAAGGACAATCTAAGTCCACAAGAGTTGAACAGCTATCTTCAATGATGTAATTCTGTCTTGTGGTAGAAAGATGCAGGCATGGCTGTATCTAACAGGCAACTCAGAAAACTTAATAACTGATTGAGAACTAAATTGGATTTTGTTGTATTCACCATAATACCCAGGAAGTGCAAAGATGAAAAAGGTGCTCCCTTGCCTGAAGGGATGATTCTCTGGAGGCAGCAGCCAAGAGACAGTTGTTCAAGTATGCAAACATTTTGAATCCCTGTAAATACCATGCCATGCATGTGGTGAACACCCTGGGGGCTGTGGTGAGGCCAAATGGAAGGGTTCTGAATTGAAAGTGAATGGACCACACATGGATGCAGAGAAATTTCCTGGAGTCATTCTTAATCTTCATGTGAAGATAATAATCCTGGAGATTTATTGAACACATCCATTCATTCTAAATAAGACAAGGAAAGAAATACTGCTCCATGACCATTCAAAACTGGGCCTTTTCAACGTAATTGTTTAAAAGACCTCAGATCCAAAATGGGCTGGAGGTCTTTTGTGTTTTTTTTTGGTATCAAGAAGAAGTGAGCAAAATTTATATACTTGTTGGTCTGGTGGAACTTCCTGGATGGCTCTTTCTTGTAAGCGAGACAGAATCTCTGGTATAGTCATCTTTTCCTGACTGGGTGGGACACTGGGAAATGGGAAAATGGGTGAAGGGAGATGCTCCAAAATTTAAATTTAATAACTTCTGGATATTATCCATCTTCCCCATCTAGCTCATGTGGTGGCGAGCAACAGATGAGAGTAGATGGATATGTGTCCATGAATGCCTCCAGGGTGGAACAAATGGGCAACCCTAAGGGTTTTGAGGTCACCTGTCTGAGAACGGTCCTCAGCACCCCTGATTTTGCAGGCTTCCTTCATCAGAAGATGTGTCATACTGCAGGTAAGACTTGACATCAGAGAGTTTGAGCCCCCTTTTTGGTTCTTGGAAAAAGTGCGTAGAGCTTCCTGAACTTCACTCCAACACAGAGAAAGTCCCGCTGTTCTTTTCAGTCTTCTGCATCCTTTCCCTTAGTAAATGATGTTTTGAAGTTGTCTGTAAAGTCACATAAGTGCAGCCAAGCATGATATCATCTCATGGAGCTGCCAGCTCCTGCTGCCTTCATTGACCCATCCACAGCATTGTGAAGTAGGCGCATGGTCAGGTTAGTAATATTAGACCCTGTGGACAGTGCAGCCTGGGGCTGTTTCTCTGATTCAGGCATAACTGGATTTTGTGGAGTGTATAATGCTTGCAGGGTAAGAAACTGCTGGAATCTTGTCACGTGAGTGCCATAGTTCATGGCTCGAATCTCAAAGAAGCCTAACACATATGCCCACTTCCCTAATCTAGCCACAACTTGAGACTCCTTATTGGGCAGATGTATAGAAGAATCCTCTGACAATAACTATGGTTTAATTTCTACAAGTCTTTTCGGTTTTTAATACCATGACTGGAATGGACCCCCTTCCTAAGTCAAAGTGATTAAAGTTCATGAAATTAGTACTGCTTCAGTCTTTGAGGATAGCCAAAAGTGCACTTCACAGCACCTACAATGTGCCCAGAATTGATTCTTTCTTCAATTCATACGGACATGCATATATCTGTAGCATATCTAAATGCAACTGTAAATTCTATGAATTTTGCCCATTGCTCCTACTACTGTCTGGGTATCCTCCTACATTGCCCTTGCTTCTGCCTGCAAATCCTGGTATGTTATGACTTTGTGCCTCTGTCTGTATGTACTACACTGTAATCACAGAGTGTAGCAATTTCAATGATCAATGCTACTTTTGTCTTCTTTTCAGGGACTACTATATCTGGTTTTCTCACATCTATTTTTCTGAACTGTTGGTAATGGGTGATCTCATGTGATATAAACTTCATCATGTTCTATAATGATTTGCGGCTCATGTTTTCAATGTTTCGCAGGTACTTCAGTATTGTAATATTTGCATAATGCCCAATTCAACAGTCTTTCCACATTATTATGCCTTTCATCATGCATGCCCTCTGCCATTACTGTCACACCCAGCAACAATATGTGTTACTGTTTCTAATTCTATTTTACAAAACCTGCATTTGTCTGTTTCTCCAACATGTTCAATGGACTTTGTAAACCGATGTGTACGTAGTCCACTATCCTGGGCCACCAATATAAACCATTCGTCTTTTGGTTTAGTTTCACATCTCCTTAAACATTCCAGTCTCAGATCCTGATTGATGTGAGGTTGCTCCAGGAGTTTTCTGTAACTGCAATTACATTTATGCTTTTTCCACATTTCTTGCCTTCTCATCTGATCCTTCACCTTATATTCTTTCGTTTTTGGGCAAATTCAGTTGCTGCCTGATTTTTGTCTACGTCTGGTCTGATTTCCATTTCTGCTTGACACCAATATACTTCTGCTAAACTAAGCAGGGAAGACATCTTAGACTTGTTCTCCTCATGTTTTAAAACTTTCACTATGTTTGGGTTTTATGAGGCCAGAAGATAGGTATGCAGTCCTACAATTGCAGAGATATACATGTAATTATTTTGAGGAGGCCCATACCTCCTTCAGGGCAGGGAATATATAATCTTGGTATAAAATGATTTTCATAAATCCTGTCCAACTAATTCAATAACTTTTACGGCCAGTCAATCACTGCAAAATTTTACGTTAGAACAGGAAGAGCAAATTGGTTTATAGCTTGGACTTTATTCATAGATGTCAGGGCTGTTTCCAGTATAAATTTTAGTCTTCTAAAATATTCATTACCAAATCTGATTCACATATGTTCTTGTTATAGTGTCGATCCTTCAATTCCCAAATATTTATACACTCCCTCCTGCTAAAGTTCCTTCATATCACATTTCTCTACCAGATATTTTCTTGGTGCTGCAGCTTTCGGTAGCTTTTGCACATCTATCAAGACCAATAACATTGTTATATCATCTGAGAAAGTTTTGACAACATGCAGTTGTGCTTTCATTTCCTCATCAGATGAACCAAACTGTTCTAAATCATTCACAAAAAGATGATGAGAAGCCTTTGTACTTTGCTGTTTTATGGAAGCCAAACTGTAACCATGACAATTTGTTAAGCAGACAGCTTAATGGGTTAAGGGCAAAACAAAAGAGTCATGCGGGAATATCCCCCTTTGAATTTTTATCTCTGGGATAATAAATTGTCACTTATCATGGCTTAGCTGCAAAATGGTTTGCCATTGTTTCATGTTAACTGTAATGTAACTGCTCAATGTAGGGTGTATCTTACCCATCTGTAAGCAGTCCTTTATCCATGAATGTGAGATGCTGTCAAATGCTTTTGTAGTCTATCCATGCCATACTTAAATTCTTAGTAACCTCGCAAGTTGTTGCAATATATGCAGTACACCTCCAAGCCGCAAGACACTTCTCCACTCCTCCAGCATACCATGAAACAGAAAACTTATTCTCGTATATCAAAAATTAATGTTCAACATGAAAAATAACCATATCCAAATACTAAAGCACACAATGTGTTAGTATATTTTATTCAGATCTAATCGCTTTCATCTTAAAACCATAGACTTCAGAGATAAACAGCACCAGTCCAAACTCATTTAAATAGCAAATACATATTTTAAAACCACCAATCAAATGACTTAATTAACCATTCTAAAAATTAAAGCAAATTCATTCATATAAAAAAGTAATTAACACTGACATGATAAACTGCCAATATAAATTAAAATAAAAACAGATACACATGAATTTTTAAACTAATATGTTTCAGCCCTTTTCTTAAGAATACAATAAAATTATGTAATTTCACTCAAACTGGTCTTATCAGTGGCATTCAAGCATAGGTGCCACATCAATTCCTTCTGATCCAGCAATAATTCACCATACCCTCCCCTTTCTGAAATGTTAACCATAACAAAATTGATTTTTTTTTTAAATCCTTGACAAGTAAGTGAATGTTTGTACAAGGCGTTAGACAATCTTGCTTTAGATTTCATAAACTTGTTCATATAGTCTTTCTTTCAAAGTCCATTTAGCTTTAAAATATAAAATGGACAGTATGAAATACAATTTGCCAAATAAACAACCATTTTGGACTTAAAATGACATACTCCTGGACATGCTAAGGTTTTATTATAACCCTCAACCGTTGCAAAAGGTCCATCATTAATGTACCTACAATACTTACAACAGCCCAATTTCATCATTTTTGAAAGTGATATATTATCTGGACTTGTATTATATTACTCAAAAATATATTTTAGATTCTCTCCTCTTTTATATGTCACCTTTGGATACATATCAAGCTGTTATTTATATTCAGCTTGAAATACAATATTACTTGCTGTGTAAAACATTCTTAAGCATAACTGCCTGTTTATTATATTCAATATGCATTTCTCCCATCTTATCTAAATTTTTAGTTTTATTTATATTAACATGTTTAAAATAGGGGCAAATCTTTCATTTCTACCTTTCAATACATCCTCCTTAACTCCCAGAATTAAAGGTGCAGGACAGTCTCTCAAAAAACATATTACTAAGCTTTTCTAAGTCATTAATAAATGTTTCATCTAATGATACCAGCCTCGAAAGGTAGACCCATCAGTTCTTTTACAATGTTTCTCTTCTGGAAGTAAGGGTGACAGCGTTTGCAGTGCAGCAATGAATTAGAGTATGTTTCTTTACGATATACACTAGATCTACTTCTTTTATTCTGAATGTCCTTGAAGATAGTAATGTCCAAATAGTTAATTTTTTCACTGTCACATGCATACGTAAATTACAAAAAAGAGCTAGAGTTATTCAAATCAAAGAAAGTTAAGGAAAGGGGTACTTTCATCCATCCATAAAATTACTACATTATCCATGAATCTAAAGTATTGATAAACATTCCTAAAATGTGGAGAACTGAAATTTTAATATATTCCCAGTCCAGTAACACTAACTTGGCATAAGTGGGTGCACATCTGGCCCCCATAATCACCCCTGTTGACTGGTGATAATATTCCCCATAAAAATAAACACAGTTGTTTTTCAAAACCAGTTCCAAGAATGTGTGGATAATTAGAACATCTAAATGTTTATTTGTACTGTCTGTCAATAATATATTATGAAAGTGCTGTAACCCTATATCATGAGGTATTACAGAATATAAGTTGACCACATCTATAGTAATGACTAGAACATTCTCTTTAAAAGGGTGTTATTTAAAAGTCCTAACAAGTGCCAAGAGACACGTTTGATATGGCTTTCCTTTTCTACCAAACCTTTACACTGAAGATGTTCTGTTTTCAATCTTTCAGCTGACACTATGGGTCTGAGGCAGGGGTCATATACATTTTTATGGACCTTTGGTATTGCAAATATTGGAGGAATGACTGATTTATCCACAGTAACAAAATCAAATGTGTCCCTTGACATAGATCCTTGAAAAAATAAGTAATAAATTATAATCTCTTTTGGCATATGCCATGTTTACCCAATTGTTATAAACACATGCATACATGGATGTATCATTTAATATTTCTAACATTTTACTACAGTACATCCAATAGTCCATATTTACGCCTCCTCCCCCTTGTCAGGATTCATGACTCTCATACTTTTGTTACCTCTAATTTGATGTAACAACTCCCTTTCTCCCACTGATAAATTAACAGTACGCAATCTTGGATGTTTAAGTAATAGTCTAAATTTATTTTCGCCAATTTTCTCAAATACAGAAACTAAGGGGTTACATCGTGGCATAAAGGTACTTTTACTTTTTAATGTTAACTTCATATTTAGTTTGACTGTGTTCCCAAAGAAGAAAGTCAAATTTAATTGTCTAATATACAGTTTCAACTTTTTGCAACATCTTGTTTCAAAACTGGGATAAACTTATATCCCTTTTTAAACAGTGAAATAGGATTTTCCTGGAGAGACATCTGACTAATATTAAAACACTTTAAAACCACCACGAAAACACTTTAAAACCACCAGCCAATATAACATTTATCATCAATGTGAGTTAACCTATCTTCAAAAATTTCATTTTCACTCTCGTCTTGTTTCTCCACTTCCTTGTCCACCTTGGTTGTTTTGGACTGTTCATGTGTTGATTTGCAGAGCTGGGATTCTGTTGTGTTAATTTTGGTGAATGTCCTTGTCCATTTGTTAATAAAATATTGTTATCATTGTCACACAAATCTAGGATTTGCATGACCGAAGGAATGTATGTCCTATTGTTAGAAGCACCATGCACAACTTCCTTATAAGTTTGAAATACTTTGCTCATTTTATTAACGTTGGATTTAGGGTATGCCTTACTTTTATCATATTCGAGCCTGTCACTATAAAGCTTTTTCTGCTTTTTATCTCTATTTTTTGTAACTAGTTTGCCCACTTAGCAAAAAACTCTTTCATATTCCTGTTTATATTTTGCAAATAGCAAATCATTTTCAATACTGCTGTTACTTTGTAAAATTTCTTGTTCTAAGAAGTGTATCTTACGATCACTGTCTGCTGTTATTAACTTCACCTTCTCAATTCATGTATGGTCAAATAGTTCAATCAGTTTGTGATGTAAAACTGTGTTGTCTGTTAATCCCACAGAAAACTTCCAGCATATCAACCCTCTAGGCACTCTTTTAAGTCTAATATATTTGGACAAATAAATATATTGTCCATTTACAAATCTCTGACCTTTAATTAAACTGTCTTCAAATCCTTTTATCTGTGTTAAAATTGTTTTATCTGTGTTACTGAAGTTCCTCTACTGGTGGGCTCAAAACTGTTCAACTAAAAATTTGGGTTAGTGAACATTGAACCGAAATTAAATTGTATACCTTTATCCATAGGACTTGGAGGAACTATAACCTCTTGAGCTGAACAGCACAGGTCACCTAAAGCAGTAGCATTCAATGTTGTCCGTTCATTCATAACTGAAGTCCCAAGGATAAATTTCGAAAGTTGCTGAAGCCAAATGGTAAGATCACTGGGTAATTTCTATGTTTTACTACTGATAAAGTTAAAATTTCAGAAAGGGGAAGGAATGGTGAATTACTGATGAAGCAAAAGGAATTGATGTGGCAACTGCGACTGAATGACACTGATAAGACTGGTTTGAATGAAATTACATCATTATACTGTATTCTTAAGAAAAGGGCTGAAACATTATATTACTTTAATTTATATTAGTTGTTTACCTTATGTCAATGTTAAATATTAGTTTTTTATATGAATGAATTTGGTTCATAGGTAGGTACTAGGCTATTAGCCCTAGGGCCTATATAAGCCTAGCCAAAAAGGTACCCTGGCTGTCGCCACCCAAGAAAATTATTTTCCTGTGCCCCTGTCGAGCAGAGCCACAGAAGTGATCCCTGGGGTGAATTTCCTATTTCCCATCCAATCATCAAGATTTTTCTTGTAGAGTGCTAATGAGGAGCTCTGTTTGACATAGATAGGTAGTCTGTTCCAGACTACTGGAAGTCTCTGGGACAGGAATCTATCCTTTCAGCATGTTCTGTTTATTGTGGTGACAAGGTTTAGGTCCCTAGAGCATGTAGCTCGGAGGGATTGGGATTTCTTTAAGTGGAGCATGTCCAACAGCTCTGGGTTTGACATAGCTTTGTATGTTAGGCAGACATTGCCTCTGAGTAGGCGATATGCGACGGAGTAAAGCTGGAGTTTTTTGAGATGGTCTGTGTAGGGCATCTGTCTAATGCCAGTAATCCTCTTTGTAAGGTATTTCTGTCGCCTTTCCAGTTGTTGTAGATGTCTTGTGAGGTACATACCAAAAGGGGCGTTGTACTCTATAATGGGTCTAATGAGTGATGAGTAGAGGGGAAAAATGACCTTTTTTTTTCTGGATGAGAAACCTTTTGTGATGAGGTGAGCCACGTAGAAGGATTTACTGACCACTGTGGCAATGCGATTATCAAAGGAGAGACTACTGTCCAACTGTGTCCCAAGGTTTCTTAACACACTTTTGGCGTTAAGTAGACTACCACTTATGTGGTAATTCATGGGTACAGAGTTTTTACCAAAGGGGATGACAAAACACTTTTTGGCATTGAGCTTCAGGCCATGGCTTTGACACCAGGCATCTGTCTCAGTGAGGCCCTTTTGTAGTATGCCCACATCGTTAGGTGTTTTGATTATGGCTCCTAGTTTGCAGCCATCTGCAAACTTTGTTAGCCAAAGACCTTCTGTGTTAGCCTGTACTTCAGAGAAGTAGATACCAAACAGAAGAGGACCCAGGACTGAACCCTGTGGTACTCCACTTGTCACTGGTCTGAAGTCGGATTTGAAGTCTGCTACTTTCACAGTGTGGGTTCTGTCTATGAGTCAGTTGGCAACCCATCTTGTGACATAGGAATTTATACCTAGTTTAGTGAGCTTATCTATAATTCCAGAGTGGGGGATGGTGTTGAAAGCCTTGGCGAGATCTAGATAAGTTGTGTGAACCATCTTATCCTCATCTATGGCTTCGGTGACTGCTTCAAAGAAATCAATCAGGTTCAGGAGACATGATCTGCCTTTTACAAACCCGAACTGGGTAGGGTCCAGAGTTTGGAGATTACCAATGTCTTTGTTTATGTGTTCCATGATGAGACGTTCCATGGCCTTGCAGACCAGGCTCGTCAGGCTAATGAGGCGGTAGTTTCCAGGGTCTGTCATGGCTCCCCCTTTGTGGAGTGGGATAACCGTTGCTGTGCGCCAATCAGTGGGCACAAAGCCTGAGGTGAGGCTATGATTGAACATGGTACTTGGGTAGGGTGCCAGTTCATTCTGTAGTTCGTGTAGAACGCAGCCTGGGATATTGTCAGGTCCCATGGATGCTGTGTTCTTGGCTTTGGAGAGTGTTTTTTTTTACCTGTGCAGCCGTGATTACAGGAATTCTGCATTCTTCCATTATGATGGGCCCTGTAGGGGGTGAGAGGGGGGTAAAGTTAGTACTGAACCTATCTGCCAGGAAGTTGGCAATATCAGTTGGTTCTGTATATTTAGTACCATTGTGCTGTAACTCAGAGCAGATCTGAGTGTTGCCATTGAGATTCTTGACATAGCTATAGAATGCTTTGTGGATGTCATTAAAGTCAGTGGCAATTTTGTTTTCGTAACTAGCTTTGGAGGATTTTATGAGGGATCTCAGCTTCTTACTGAGGTTGACCGGGGAGTTCCTCCAGTCATGGGATTTTACTCTTTTTTTGCAACAGTTTCTTTCTTCTGTTGTAGAGTTTATTTATGGCAGAGGACCACCAGATTGGCTTCCTTTTTTTGGAGGATAGCATCTTGGTTCTATTAGGGACAGCATGATCCATGCACTCGTGTAAGTGTTTATAAAGTGCATTTGTATAGGATTTAGCGGTCGTACCTCTATTGTCCGTCTGCATGGGTGTCATTAAGTTTGCCACTTCTGTCTTAAGAAGTGTGAAGGTGGCTTTGGAGAAGTTTTTTACGGTGGTTTCCCTAATTGGGGGTGGGGGTGGGATGTGGATGTCTAGGTTGATTAGCTTGTGGTCGGATCTGACCAACGAGGAATTGACCTCTGGTGTGGAACACCAGTTGCCCATGTTGGTAAGGACCAGGTCTAGGATATTGCTGCCCCTGGTGGGGGTGTGAATAAGCTGATCCAAGGCATTGAAATTTATGAATTTCAGAAAATGTTGAGCAAAAGAGTTGGTACATGAGTAATTTTCCCAGTTACTGGTGGGGTAGGTGAAATCACCCATTATTAGGGTGTTGGGTTGTACCCTAATACTTTCCAGTGTATCAAGAAATGAGGAGTGGGAATCCTGGGGCATGGCGAGGGGGGGGGTCTGTAGCTTTAATTCCTTTAATTTTTAGAATTGTTAATTAAGTTATTCGACTGATGGTTTTAAAAGATGTATTTGGCATTTAAATGAGTGTGGACTAGTGCCGTTTATCTCTGATGAAGTCTGTGGCTTTAAGATGAAAGTGCTTAGATCTGAATAAAGTATACTAACACACTGTGTGTTTTAGTATTTGAATTTGGTTATTTTTCTTGTGGAAAATTTATTTTTGTTGTAAGAGAATCATTTTTCTGTTTTATGGTATGCTGGAGGAGTGAGGAAGTGACTTGTGGCTTGGAGGTTTACTGCACACTTAGAGCCTCCCCCTATTTTCAATTCTCTATTATGACTTTAACAACAAATGATACTTTATTCGATAGGACGATGACTTTTCATTACCCTTTTGCTCTATTGCCATGACTGATTTTTCTTCTAGATGATTATAAACTCTATTGGCATTAATTCCAGTATACAGTTTATACATCATCGCAAGGCATGCTATTGGTCTATAGCTTTTAGGATAGCTTGTAGGTTCACATTTAAGGAGGAGTATCATTTTTCCTGTTGTTAACCAGCTTGGTGTCTGTTCAGGATGAGCCTAAAAATAGTTTTTACTCAGGGCTAAATCTTTGTGTAAATATGTTAGCACTTTTATTCAGACGTTAGCTACGGCATCTGGGCCTGGGGTTTTCCACTTAGGAGGTTTTCTTAATTTTGTCTCAATTTCTCTGGCCTTTGCTTCATCCCATTTCATATCCCGTACATTTAAACTTCTTACTGTTTCTTCTGCTTTTTCTATCCATTCAGCAACTGGCACCTTCACCCAAGTGTCATGTTTAATCATAGCCTCACCTCAGGCTTTGTGCCCACTGAGTGGCACACAGCTACAGTTATCCCACTCCACAAAGGGGATCCACCTTGGATCCCGGAAACTACCGCCACATCAGTCTGACGAGCCTTATCTGCAAGGCCATGGAACATATTATCGTGGAACTTGTAAACAAAGACACTAGCAACCTTCAAACACTGGATCCCACGCAGTTTGTGTTCATGAAGGGCCAATCTTGTCTCCTGAACGTGACTGACTTCTTCGAATCAGTCTCCAGAGCCGTGGACAAGGGTAAGGTGGGTCCACACAGCCTATCTGGACCTCGCCAAGGCCTTCAACACCATCCCCCACTCTGGAATCATAGATAAACTTACTAAGCTGGGCATTAATTTCTACGTCACTCGATGGGTTGCCATCTGGCTTCCTGACAGAACCCACACTGTAAAAGTAGCCAACTCCAAATCCAGCTCCAGACAAGTGGAGTACCTCAGGGTTCAGTCCTGGGACTGCTCTTGTTTGGCATCAACTTCTCTGAAGTACAGGCCAACACTAAGGGACTCTGGCTAACAAAGTTCGCAGATGACTGCAAACTGGGAGCCATTACTGAATCCCCAAATGATGTGGATATTCTACAAAATGGCCTTACAGAAACAGATGCTTGGTGCCAGAGCCATGGACTCAAGTTCAATGCCAAGAAATGTATAATTAGCCCCTTTGGGAAAAAACATGTACCCATGAATTACCACATAGGTGGCAGTACACTAAACACTGAAAGTGTGATAAGGGACTTAGGGACACAGGTGGACAGAGGTCTCACCTTCAATAACCACATTGCCACAACAGTCAGGAAATAATTCTATGTGGCACACCTCATCACTAAGGGCTTTTCATCCAGAAAATAGGAGGTCATTGTCCCACTGTACTCATCCCTCATTAGACCCATTACAGAATACAATGCCCCATTTGGTATGTACCTCTCAAGACATCTGCAACAACTGAAATGGCTGCAGAAATACCTCACTAAAAGAATCACAGGCCTAAAGCAGATGCCCTACGGTGACAGTTTAAAAAAACTCCACTATACTCTGTCACAAATCGTCTACGCAGAAGCGATCTCTGCTTAACATACAGGCCATGTCAAACCCAGAGCTGTTGGACATGCTACACTTAAAGAAATCCCAATCCCTCAGAGACACACGCTCCAGGGATCTAAACCTTGTCATCACAATGAAAAAAAACATGCTGGAGGGATAGGTTCCTGACCCAGAGACTCCCCAGACTCTGGAATAGATTGCCCATACATGTCAAGCAGAGTGCCTCTTTGGCCCTCTTCAAAAGGAACCTTGATGACTGAATGGGAGATAGGAAATTCACCCCGGGCATCACGTCAGTCGCCCTGCTAGACAGGGGTCCAGGGAAGTAAATATTGTAGGAAGAATTAGCCAGGGAATTGTTATGGCTAGGCTTGTATAGGCCCTAGGGCAGATAGCCTAATACCAACCTATGAACATTCCACAGGGTCTTTAGACAGATTTCTCCAAAATGTGTCCATTTTTCCTTTTCCTTGGTGGTATTTCTATTCCTTTTGCCTTGTTTCCCAATTCCCTATAAAACATTTTTGGGTCATTAACGAAATGCTTATTTTTTATTTTTCCTTTATATTTATCTGCATATCTTTTTATTTTTTCTACTTGTGCTGATATGTTTAGTTAGGTCTATATTACCTTATCAAAGAAGCATTACAGCGAATGCCTCTTCATCGACCCATAAAGAACGAACTGCCAGTTCCGCGAACGGCTGATTCAGTGATTCCTAGGGGAAAAAAATCACTGATCCGGCCAGAAACGAAACATCACTACAAATACATAAAAGTGGGGGGCTTTGCCCCTCCCCCACAGCCCCGTAACTAAATATACCAACTCTGAGATCGCACTACAGTTGGGAAAGGGGCCAATTCACACTGATGGCCAAGCGATTTTTTTTCCTATGAATAGTCTGTTTGCTGAACTGGCAGTTCATTCTT
The DNA here is from genome assembly GCF_019279795.1 of Protopterus annectens. Taxonomy (NCBI): domain Eukaryota; kingdom Metazoa; phylum Chordata; order Ceratodontiformes; family Protopteridae; genus Protopterus; species Protopterus annectens. The sequence goes on along the minus strand of NC_056733.1, from coordinate 410,005,851 downwards.
TACAGGTCGATGAAGAGGCATTCGCTGTAATGCCTCTTTAATAAGATAATACAGACCCGTTTAGTTTATTATTCGCAATATGTACTATAGATCCTGGTCTGTTTTGATGCTACATGTTGCTTTTATCACATCTATCTTTATAAATATTTTTGTCAACCTGTTCCCTCTTCTGTACTCTTAACAGTGACACTTGTCTTAATTGCTTTACAGTTTCCTCTGACTGATACTTCCATGATGGCATTTGATTTCTTCCCTTCCTTTCCCTTACTGCCCTATGTTTCTGTGGTAAGACTGTTACTAATTTAGCTGCACAGAACTATATCCTATTTACTTCTGTAATATCACATGAATTTCAGTGAACAGTCTTGATTGTGTTCATTTGCTTTATCAAACTTCTAACATTTTGGGTCTTATTGACTTTCTGTAATCTATTTCTTTCACTAATCTTAATATGTATACTCATCGCTATTAAATCAAGCGGCTCTTCCCTTAGATCATTTTCTTCTAAATTAAGGGCATGTTTCCTGCAGGCATTCTACAGAAAGTTCCAGAACATCTTCAGCTTCATCCTTTGGCATCCGTTGTTCTTTCATATGAGAACTCACTGACCTATCACGCCACAATACTGACTGTGTCAGAATTGCCACCACTTACTGCTCCTTCCCTTGCTGTGCAACTCCAACTGAACTTTTGTGCTGATTTCTTATAGGTTCATAGGTGTTTACTAGGCTAACAACCACAGGGGTCTTTTTAAGTCTAGGCATGCATCCCAAATCTCTGACAATTTCTGATACCCTTGATAAGTGTAAGCATGGGTATGGGAGATGAACCATTTACAGGTTACCTGTGTCCATTAGAGACATGGGGTGCCAAACCAGGGATGAATTTAGACCTTCTCATCCAATTGTCCAAGTTGCACTTGAATTGGGTTAGAGAGGAGCTCTGCTTCACATGGATGGGGAGCCTGTTCCATAGATGGGATAGTCTCTGGGATATACAACTATCTCTCCAGCAGTTCTTATTTATATCACAGGCAAGGTTTAAGTCTTTAGAATGGGTAATTTCTTACTGAAGGCTCCAAAGTATCTTCATACAGCAGCTGATCAGATGCTTCCTGTTTAATCAGTGTCTCCTTAACTTGGGGATTCATTGTTATTTCATGCTGTGATGTTACCAGAGTTACAGAATTCCTTTTATAATATCTCCAAAACTTCTGGGTTTCTAATACCATGATGGGAATGGATCCCATTCCTAAGTCAAAGTATGATTAAAGTTCATAAATTTATTATTGTTTCAATCTTTGATGTTAGCCAGAAGTACTCTTTGCAGCACCTGCAATGTGCCCAGTAGTGACTCCTTCTGCAAATCATACAGATTTACATGTATCTGTAACGTATCTAAGTACAATTGTAAATTATTTTTTTTATATAAAACCCGTTGCTCCTACTACTACTGGAAGTGTCTGGGTATCCTTCTTCCACACTGCCCTAATTTCTGCCTGCAAATTCTGATATTTTATGACTTTGTGTCTCTCTCTATGGAAGACACTATAGTCACTAGGTGTAGCAATTTCAGTGATCAATGCTACTTTTCTCTTCTTTTCATGGACTACTACATCTGGTTTTCTCACGTCTATTTTTTGAACTGTTGGTAATGGCTGATCCCATGTAATATAAACTTCATAATTTTCTATAATGCTTTATGGATCATGTTTCCAGTGTTTTTCAGCTACTTCACTATTATAATGTTTGCACAATCCTCAGTGCAACAATCTTGCCACATTATTATGCCTTTCAGTATGCAGTCCTTCTGCCATTAGTACATAACACCCAGCAACAAGATGTGTGACCGTTTTCAATTCTGTTTTACAAAGCCTACATTTGTCTGTTTCTCCCACATGTTCAATGGACTTTGTAAACCAACGTGTACGCAAGTCCACTATCTTGGGCCGCCAATATTAACCTTTTGTCTTTTGGTTTAAATTCACCTCTCCTTAACCATTCCAGTGTTCGATCCTAATCAACATAAAGTTGTGCCAAGAGTTTCCTATACTTGCAATTATATTTATGCATTTTCCACATTTCTTGTCTTCTCATCTGCGCCTTCACCTTATATTCTTTCTTTTGCTTTTTGGCACATTAGTTGCTACCTATCTCCTTCTGGTTTGATTTCCATTCCCGCTTGAAACTGAAATGCTTCTATTAAACTAAGCAGAGAAGTCATCTTCCACTTATTTCATGTTATGTTTCAAAACCTTCACTATATGTCTGAATCATGTGAGGTTAGCAGATATGTATGCAGTCCCATGATTACAGATCTATACATGTAATCAATTTCAAGGAGGCCCAAACCTCCTTCGAAATGGGGAATATATAATCTCGGTACGCACCGCACCGATTGTTAGAAATCATTTAATGAGTATGAAGCACCCTTCTTGGTTTCCTGTCCAACCTATCCAACACCTTTTGGAGGGCAGTCAATCACGCCAAAACTGTAAGATAGGAAAGGAAGAGCAAATTGGTTTATATCTTGGATTTTACTCCTAGAAGTCAATGCTGCTTTCAATATTAATTTAAGTCTTCTAAAATATTCTTAAGTTTTATTCACATTTGTTCATGTTTTATTGTTGATCCTTCATCAATTCCCAAGTAGTTATAAACTCCATCTTGCTCATGTTCTTTTACATCATATTCTTGTCGCAAACTGATGTTTTCTTGGTGCTGCAGCTTTCTTGCTTTAAATGTTGCTTTTGCATATTTATCAAGACCAAATGACATTCTTACAACATCTGAAAAAATGTGACTACTAACAGTTGTGCTTTCAGTTCCTCATCTGATGAACTATACAGTTTTAAATTATCTACAAAAAGATGAGAAGTCTTTACAGTTTGTTTTCAGGGAGTCAGACGGCATCTATGACCTAATCTGTTAAGTAGACAGCTTAATGGGTTAAGGGCAAGACAAAAGAGCATTAGTGACAGAGTCACCCTGGAATATCTCCCTTTGAATTTTTATCCCTGGAATAATAATTTGTCCTTTATCATGGCTTAACTGCAAAGTGGTTTGCCACTGTTTCATGGCCGTTGTAATATAGTCTATCAGTGTAGGGTACATCTTATACATTTTTTAGCACTCTTGTCCATAAATGTGGGATACTGTCAAATGTTTTTTTTTTTTTTTTTTTTTTGTAGTCTATCCATGCCATGCTTAGATCCTTCCCCTTTTTACAGTTCTCCATTATGACTATTTAATAACAGATGATCCTTTTTTTCATATGACTTTCTTTTATTACTCTTTTGTTCTATTGCCATGATCAAGTTTTCTTCTAAATGACTATAAACTCCGTCAGTATCAATTCCAGTGTATAGCTTATATGTCATTGGAAGGCAAGTTATTTTTCTATAATTTTTAGGATAGCTTGCAGGTTCGTTCTTAATCAGGAGTATTGCTTTTCCTTTTGTTAACCAGGCTGGTGTCTGTTCAGGGTACACATATTAATAGCTCTTACTCGCAGCTAAATCTTCATGCAAAGATGTTAATACTTTTAGCCAGAAGTTAGGTACTGGATTTGGGCCTGGGGTTTCCAATTAGGAGCTTTTCTTAACTGTTTCAATCTCTCTGGCCGTTACTTTGTCCCATTTCATATCCTGTACATTTGAACTTCTTATTCTTTTACTTCTTCTATCCATTTAGCATCTGTTATGTTCCACAGGATTTTCACAGATATTTCTCCAAAATGTATCTATTTCTTCTTTTTAGATGGTGTTTCAATTCCTTTTGCCTTGTTTCCTAATTCTCTATAAAACTTTTTTTTGGGTTTATTTTGTACTTTTCCTTTATATTTATCTACATATCTTCTAATTTTTTCTGCCTGTGATGATATTTTTAGTTTATTATTTCCAATAGTGCATGACAGATCATGGTCTGTTATAATACTGCATGTTGTTTTTATCACATCTATCTGAGTATTTTTGTATTTCTGTTCTGCTTTTATACTCTTCTAACAGTTACACTTCTCGTCTTAATTGCTTTATAGTTTTTTCTATTTGATACCTCCATGATGACATTCAATTTCTCCCCTTCCCTTATTACCTTACATTCTTGTAGTAAGACTATCAGTTATTAATTTATCTGCACATTAATATATCCTACTTACTTCTCTTATATTGTATGAATCTCTACGGACAGTCCTAATTTCCATGTTCATTTGTTTTATCAAACTTCTAACTTTTGGGTTTTATTGACCTTCTGTAGTCTATTTCTTTCATTGATCTTAATACGTCTGTCCATCTCTATTAAATCAAGCAACTCTTCTCTCAGATAATTTTCTTCTAAATTGACAGCACATTCTTTGTTGTCCATTTCCTGCAGGCATTCTAGAGAAAATTCCAGAGCATCTTCCTGTAATACAGTCTCTTCAGTTTCATCCTGTGTCACCCATTGCTCTTTCACATGGGAACACACTGACCTATCACTCCACAACATTAACTGCGTCAGAGTTGCCATAGTTTCCTGTTCCTTCCCTTGCTGTCCAACTCCAATTGATTGTTTGTACTGGTTTACTGTGGAAGGCTCAAGTATCTTCATATTGCAACTAATTAGATGCTTCCTGCTCCTCTGGTTTCTCCTTAACTTGAGTGTCCATTGCTCTATCCTGTTGTGATGTTTTCTGACTTAAATTTTCTTCACCAAAAACTTCACTTTGCAGGCAATCCATAATATATGTTTCTATTCCTTTAACTTCTCCATTAATAATGCTATTTTCTACTTTTCCTTAGTTTTCTTATTTGCTGTATTGTAAAACGTTTCCATGTCCGGCCTGTATTTCTTTTCAAATATCTTTGGTGCTGCTCTTTTTGTATTGAGTAGTTTTGCTTTCTTCTTTGCATAAATAATGCACCATATCAAATCTTTTTTACTTTCCCATGTCCATATTTCTTCAGATGTCTCCTGCTCCTCTGGTTTCTCCTTAATTTCGGGACTCATTGTTCCATCATGCTATGATATAACCTGTGTTAGACTTTCTACATCCTTTACTTTGCAAGTATTTCAAAACTTCAGTTTCTGTTCTACGTTCCCTCTTTGTGATCTTATTTTTCATTGTGAAATTTTCCATATCTGGATGCCTTTGCCTGTATAGAATATCTCTGGGGATGCCTTTTTTGTGTTGATTAATTTGGCCTTCTCCTTTGCATAAATATTGCACTATATAAGATCTCTCTCTCTTTCCCATGTCCATAGTTCTTTTTTATACCTTTCAAAAGTCTCCAGATTTTGTTCTTTATATGTTCACACATCTACAGTTGCTTCTTTTTCTAAATGGCCCAAGGTTTCTTGGTCTATATAGTGTTCTTCATGGAGCCATTGTATCAATAAACAGAAATTTGCATTTCAAGCTTCTGACAGTTTTTCTTGTGGAAATATTTTTGTCTAATTTTTCTTGTCTTTTCTAATATCTTCTGTCTGGAAATTCTGGGCTTCTTGCATAATATTAACAATACATTCTTTCTTATCCTCAACAGTCCACTCTATCGTCTGCATGGCTCTTTTTTGGCCTATCAGTTTTTATAATTTTTGTGGAATGCTACCTCCTTCTACAACAGTGGGACCATACCCCCCCCCCCGGGCCTGGCCTATCCCCATTGCATGAATGTTTCTGTGTCTTGAGGATTGTACACTGCCATTTTTTCCAGTCCTGGCACCAGTGCGCCTACCAGGATTGAGCACTTTTCTATCATGGGTCTTGTTCACCCAGTTATCTTTTTTATTTAATCTACTTCTGTCCATGATATATGCTATATAAAAATACAGTCTATACTTCAGTGCCATCTTGGAGAGATTTTGTGACATAACAGGGTCTACCTTGTGAAGGTATTCACCAAGACATGAGAATTAATTCAATTCCAATAGTACTCTCCTTTGCTTGCTGATTTATCACCTCTCCAGTCGGACCCTTCCTCTTCATTCATACTCCTCTTTTAGTAGCTGCTGCAACGATAAGATGGTCCACTGGTGGTATGGTTTGCCCAGAAGGGTTATCTTTAGGGGGTCAGAGAATCTTGTCAGACTCCCTGAGAACTGATCCACATGTGTTGGACTCCAGCCATGATTTCTTAACTACTAATTCCACCACCTTACCAGCTGGTGAGACCACAAATGATGTAGACAGGGTCATTCCATATGCATCAAACAGCACTGCTTCATCCTGAGATGGGGGGGGGGGTTCAGCTGGCCAGGATCCCCTCTGTCACATGAACTCCATGATCTATACGAAGGATGCATCCTCAAGAGGAGATTCTGGGGAACCTTCTCCATTATCCGAATACATATCTGATGTGACAGACTCATTAGGTAAGTCAATATGCTTCCTCTAGCATGCTCTCCTTCTACGTGACTCAAGGGATGAGGAACCTGAATCCTCAAAGAGCTACCTCTGCTGGAATGTAGCTGATTTGGGCTCCACAGAATGATACTGCCTGGATGACACCTAATGAGAGCTCAAACCAAATGAGTGGGGGCATATCATGGTATGGATTCATAGTCAGGGGAACCTATGGATCTGCTGTCTGAGGCAAAATGATTCTCTGCAACACTCAAAGCTCTGCTCCACCCTAAGCTGGATCCGAAAAAGATCCTCTCATAGGCAGGGCCAACTCAAATGGAGAAATGGCCAAAGTCCAGCTGGAAATCTTTGGATCTGACTGTGATGGCACTGAAAAAGGCACTGGTTCCTAGGTCTCAAAGTCCAATGAATCTGATATGAATAGTGGAGCTGTCCACCTAACCCCTCAGCCCCAAGACTCCATAACTGGATCCACCTGGAACCTAGATAACAGAGTCGAACCTAAGACACCAGGAACTGATGAAGACTGAATCAAGGATTCACAGGCCACAGGATTTGGGAGACCATTCAGATCCAGGGAAACTGGAGCTGAGGCATGGACCTGTGATGGCGGTGGGATCAAGGTGAAGTAAACAGATCCAATTGGCTTCGGAGCCAAAACAGTTGCAATGAATCCATCTTAATTTGCCTTTTAAGGAACCTCTGCAGAATGCAATCCGAATCGACTTCAGAAGACTGCTTAAAGGATTTAAATGATCCAGTTGAAAGAGTTGAAGAAGGTTTTGACAGAGGCTTGTCCAACTTCTTAGCTTAATCATGAATAGTAATGGGAACCAAATTATCTGGATTTGGTGGAAGAGTATAACTAGGCAAATGGGCTGCATATTCCTTGGGTCTCTGAGTCTTTGGAGTTGAAACAATACCCTAAGACTCCAGCGGGCATTTTCTAGAAGCCAAATCCTTGGACTTGGATGATTTTTCTGATGTCTTCTTAGACTTGGATGGCTATGGATCTGGAGAAAAGAATCCCTTTAGAATCAATTTGTTGCATCAGTCATACATGGCATGAGGCCCACAGGCAGAACAGATGTCACATTAAACATTCAAATGTGCTACACCTATATACACCACACACAATTTGTGAGGATCTTGAGGGGGAATTTTGTGCCCACATTTTCAATATTTTTTGAAACTTGCTTTGGGATCCATGTCCATGTTCAAAACACAGACACACACACACACAGACACACACACACACACACACACACACACACACACACACACACACACACACACACACACACACACAAAGTGCTAAAAACAAAATCTACATAATTGTGATGACAGGAGGTACTGTCAAGCACAGCTAGTTGGAATTTTGTAAATAATTATATGTCATTTGTGAATATCAAACTGATTTATACAAGAAGCTTGTGTTACAAATGCATTAGAACTGTATGTCATGTGTATATCAAATTGATTTGTACAGATGTTTGTGTTGAAAAGGTAGTTGTAAAGTGCTTCTGTTTGAAATGTATCCACAGTGGGCCCTACTGGAGGGAAGAGAAATGTACATGCACTATTGTAACTGTTTAAATGTATATGTTTTAGCAGAGGAAACTGGAAGGTTAACCTCAGTCCAGCATACTTTAAAATACATCTGAAATTAAATCACTTTATGGGCTAGGCCATAAATATGCTATCTCACAGGTTTCAAAGCAGCCAGAGACACAAAGTCTGTACCAGGAACCTTTCTGTATTGTCTTTTGGGTCAACTAATTACTACGACGGAAGCGTGGAGGTATAAAATTGTTTTATGATTTCTAGCACTTGCCACAGATCTGAGCAAAAGCCCTTGTGTGTGTATTTTTACAGATAGGTACTAAATCCTGCCAGATTTTAGCATTGGGGTTTGCATGGGAACTAGACGCCAGATGACCAGAAGTAAATGTCATTCTGCAAGCTATCCCAGAAGTAATATTTTAGATAGTATTTTGAGAAGTCTCTTAGTGAGACAGAGCATTCTGTATTCTGTCTTGGGCCTGACAACAAGAAGGACCATTCATCACATCATCTGCCTTGCTCTATTAAGTAAATAGGGAATAGTAATTCTCTTGGGACTCAGTCAGGAATATAGTGAAGTTTAGTTTAGACATTGTTGTTCTTTATTTGTCTGAGTTGGCCCTTCAATGTTATTTTAAATATTTCCTGGGATTTTGAACTCTGATGTCACTGTGAATATATATTTAGTATGTTCTTGTTCTTTTATTATTTACTATTAAATATATTTAAACCTTTCACTGTGACTCATCTTTGTAGAGATATTTAAGTTTTGAGAGTATTTGCATATTTATTTGGTGACACTATGTGGGCCGCACCAAATAGCCTTGCTCTTGGGTCAAACTACCATTTGTATTAATATTAATTCACTCAGTATATTGGGCACCCTTGTAAAGGCCTTAAGGTAGCTGACAAGAGGGTCTGGTGGCAGTGTTAACTACCTTATAGTCTGGGCAGAAAGGGGCATAGGTAGTAAACCTATGCCAGCTTTTCTCAGGTGTGTGTTTTGTGTGTGTGTGTCAGCTACTTGGGCAGGGACACGGAGCACTGGTTGGACAGAGAAGGTGCTGGAGGTCTTGGCTTGAACACTCAGCTGAGATCTAAACTCTACAGCTGTGCCAGTGGGGAATCTTACTGGGGATCTGGAGAAAGAGGGAGAAACCAGCCCTGCAATGACTGCGTTCCCCGTGTACTCTTAAGGGAAAGTGTGCTTGATGCAGACAGCTGCATCTGGAGATACTGTGTGCGTACCGGTTATCCTCCCAGTCAACGGTTCCCCACAGTGGGGAAGATTAAGGTTCCTTGATTACTGGCCCAGAGGTGGGGTGTCACAATAACTATAACTGTACACTTATACATGTACATATAATCTAAACCGTATCCTGTACTAATATATATATATATATATATATATACATATATATATATATATATATATATATATACACACACACACACACACACACACACACACACACACACACACACACACACACACACACACACACACACACACTCTGTCAAGGCGGGAACAAGATAGCTCAAGGAGAAAGGAAGAGCAGAGGGTAACTCTTAAAAACTGTAAATATGTCTCATTAAAATGGGAAGAACAAACACCAAGACATTATCTAATGATAATAAACAGTCCAAAGACCGAAAACAGTTCAAATATCTTAACCTAGCTATGCTAAACAGGAGGAGGAGGAGCACTTCTCTGCTAGATCTGTAGTGCTTCTCCAACAGGTGGCTAATATTATCTGAGTTAGTCAAGGGGGAAGCAGGGTATCATGGGGAAGAAAGTTTAGTTAGGGCTTGAGGCTAGAGCAATAAATCAGCTGTACTGGATCTGAGCTGGAGCTCAAAGACCATAGGTCAGATTGGACAAACTGAATAAATAGGATCTCTTATTAACAGAATTAAATCTTTAGATTCTGCCATCCCTAGCCAGCTTCTAGGTTATTGTCCTACTTGAAAAGCACCAGTGGTAACCATTACTATTACTTCAACTCTCAGCCAAAGACTACATAGTGGCTCAGTTAAGTGCCATGCAAAGGTTAAATGTATTACTGTTACATGAACTACAGTACCCATTATTCTGCTACAAGCAAATCAGTATACTGAAAGCAAAAAATATATACATTCAAATAAAAAACAATGCGCAATTCCTTTCATTCATGGAACATTTCTATTCTGAACCTTACCAACTGGTACCAAGCAATACAGGTCCTACGGAAGCATTAAGCAGGAGATAGTGCAAGCCAAAGAACAGAACATCACCTTCAATGATATACTAGAAACTGTGACAAACCTGCAAACAGCCAAGGAGAAAAATAATCAGTATAATTAAATTGTTCCAGTCTGTACAGAAATGAAAAAAACTGCTCACAGACCAGTTATAATAACCCTATTAATGCCTTGACAATATTCTGCCCATTTTTTAGGACTGAGTGCTACTGAAATTTATTTTAACAAAATTAAAAGCACCTCCGTAGATGTAAATAGCCAAAGGATCAAACGGTTTACCCCAAAAAACACCTCTATGGTAGGTATGAGCTATAAAAGCAGTTAGTGTCCTCTTGGTCATGTGGTGCTATTCTTTCCCTCTCAAAAACAGCACTATTTCATTAGTCCATATGGCTTACTTCTATAGCCACATGTGCTTTAGATTATATCAAGTGAAGCACCATACGACAAAAAATCTTCAGGTGGACTGATTAAACACTTGGCCAGTACAATCACTGAATCAGCTTATAACCACAAGCTTCATTATCAACATCACCAATGCACCCCTCCCATTCTGCAAAAGGCAAGTATATAATCTCAGATCTACTATTACTGGCTGCTGAACCACTTTTCAAGTGATATCTTTTTCATTTTTCACACCATCACCTGGTGCATTTCACATAAAGAAAGACAAAAATATTTTGGATATAGTATTTCAGACATACTGTTAGCACAAGCTCCATACACATTGTTGGCAAAAATACTTTTTTTTTTTTACTCCTGAGCATAATTCAAATGTGACAGACAGCCTTCCATATTTACGTATGTTTACTACACAACTGAGCCTAAAGCTTCTGTATCTACCACAAAATAATAAGTAATATTCCTTTTATGAGCCAAACTATTTTGGTCAGTAAGCAATCCCTTGATTACAACCTTTCAAAATGCTTCGGAAAGTGATTGGTACTAGATATGCTATAATGTACATGCAAAGGTTTACAATTTATCTAAGCAGAAATTGGTGTACTACTCAATTTAAAGGGGACTATCTCTACAGAATTAAGCCTCCTGATAAAGGAGGTGGGGTGCTTGTTCTGAATATGCTGAAATATGAACAGCTTGTGTTTGAGCTAAGTGACAACGTTATGTTTGCAAAGATTAACATGAAAAGAAATATAAAACAACATCAGATTATGCTGTATACAATTTTGTGTGTCACAGCAAAGTTCCAGTGAATTGTTAGATTTTACTTTATTGAAACTGCATAAAAGATAAAAAGCACAATCCATAGGGGATTCAGTATATGGTACTAAGCAGGCAACAGAAGTAATTACTACCTGTTTATAGAAAAGACTTAAACCACTGATTCCGATGGTTAATAGTTTTATTTATGAAAGTTAAGGATTCCATTAAAATTTCAGTCAGTTGTATCAAAGTAAAACAATGTCCATTCAGGTACTAGCTAACATTAGATGTACACTCATTTGTTGTCATCCCTACTTCTTGTGAAATAGATGCAGTAAGACAACATATATGTAAATACAGACTTTTGAGCAGAATTCTCCTTTTTGAAAACATGTTTATGTTTCCAGCAAATAGGTGTGGCTATAGGAACATCAGTAGTCACCAGTTATTTTAATACAGCACCATCTATTTGGATAGATAAGTTGCAGCTACAAAACCAACTACATTATATAGGTAGCATCAATGTTTTCTGGATGACATTTTAGTTATGATCAGGTAACAATGATAGCCTACAGGCATTTGCTAACTACTTGAATCTTAAAAAGGAAGTAGTTTGTGTGAGGTTAAATTATTCTGAAACATTTATCCTCTTTTAGACATTAAATTACAACTGTAGCACAATGTTTCAGGAAAAAATATTTACAAATATAAAACCCCTATTAAAGTAATTATTATTTACATCAAAGGAGTACATACTCACAGTGTATATACAAGAGCATTGCCAAAACTCAAATGCTATGGGGACATCTGGGCTAACAAGTGATGATGCAAAGGGGGTTGTAAAAGTGATGAACATAATCAAAGACAAAGCCAAAAATAATGGGGACACAAATGTCCAAATTTAAGGATAATTTTTAAATATTACTCTACTCTTAAAAAGTTAAAACAACAAGTTTTTCATCAACATGCATACTCTGGGCAGTAAGAAGTATGAAATGATGTTATATGACATTACTGACTGAAAATCAAAAGGTTTACAAGGGACAGTGCAAAATAAGGCAAAACCGGGGATATTCTACAAAATCAGAGTAGATGCCAGACATAGTGGTGAATTATAAGAAAGGATACAAACTGCGGTATAAGAAAGATAGTCATCTGATGTACCTTAGTTTTGTGAACAACATATGCAGCAAGATTCTGCTTGTTTGCATTTTGCTTTATAACGGCCACATTTTTCATTACTTATTCTATTAATAGTTTATCAATCTGCAACCTAATAAATAAAACATCTGGCATATTACAAACTTCTTGCAATCTTCAAAACCAAAGGCAATGTTTCAAAATTTGTTTTAAAAATATGAAGAATTTTAAAATAAGAGCTTTGTCATACTTATTTGAATATTTTAATAAATGTACCAGCATTAAGTTCAAGAATCAATCCATGCACAAAGTATGCTGCTTGTAAATTTAATTATGACAGCACTAATCTCTTTATGCACACACAAAGGAAATAACAGTTTGAATTTACATTTTATGTAGACTGTGATATACAGATTCTGGCCTGTTCAGTAAGAAATGTACTTTGTTCTAACTTTTATATCAGCTAAGGAAACCCAAGTTTGAAGAACACATTCTAAAGCCTTTGCCAGAAATTAAACTGGAAGCATGACAATAATTTATGCTCACCATTTTATAAACACACACATTTTATAAACACACACATTTTACACACACACACACACACACACACACACACACACACACACACACACACACACTCTCACCATTTTTATTCTTCCTCAACTGATGGGTCTCTGATCAGAATTGGCTGCTTCTTCCAGATCCTCAGATCCAACTGTCAAGCTACTCACTTTATTCATACTGCCCCTGCCAGCCAAGCATACCTCAGATTGAGTTTGCTGCCCATAGAAGACAATGGATAATACCTTAAGAGAACTCAAAAAGGAGTAAGAAAAAAACTGGAGCTCAAACAAGGACAACAGTTCCCCAAGTGATACCCTCAGGACTCTCCAGAAGCAAATGGAAGGGAGTTATGAGGGCAGGAAGTTGACGAAGAATGAAAATGAACAACACAGATGTAATGGAAGGAAGACAGTCTCAAAGTGTCCTTATCAAAGTATAAATAGAAAAATGTAGAATAAACAAATACACAAAAAAGTCGAGTGAAAAGTAATTCTTTTCTTAAAAAAAACAAGATTCCGTATTCAATGAAGAATCATGTAAACATTTCACTGCACAAAAAACCAAATAATTAGTAAATTAAATAGGAGCCTATAAAAAGCTTCCTCAATCAAAGGTTTAATTGATAACCTTAAAATAAAATACCTGGTTCCATTCATTCTTAGCTTAACAAATCCATTTCAGTATCAATTTCCTTTGTTGATTATTATTCTTTATTAGCCTGTAAAGCTTTTCATTTACGCCCTATATTCACTTAAATATGTAACATATATAAGCTTATATAGCGTGCTAGCAGCAATAAAAACAAGTAAAAACATTTTACAGTCTGTCATGTATAGAAAACCTTAATTAATTCATTTCAACACAGATGTAATGTTATGGTGAGTACACAACTTTTTTAATATGACGTGGTCACCTTCATTCACTCCTCAACTGATGGAACACAGACCTCAACTAGATGAACCTTGGGTGGTCCAGTCCTCATGGAAGGATATTTTGGAGTACTGCTGAACCAAAGGCAGCTTTGTTCCTAGAAACCAAATCTAATTTGTAATGAGCAATGAAAGTATGAGCATTAGGCCAAGTGGCAGCTGCACAAATGTCATCTATAGAAGCTCTTGACCAGAAATCTGAGGATACAGCCACACACTTTGTGAAATGAGTGATAGAAGGTTATGGGAGAACAACCCTTTTTTACCGTAGAGACAAAAGAGATGCAATCAGTTAACTATTTGGCCAATATAACTTTAGAAACTGACGTACCCAATCTGTTTGGTTAGAAGGATACAAACAACTGGTCAGTCTTCCGGAAATCTTTGGTTCCATGGAGATAAAACTGAAGTTGGCTATGTATATCCAAAAATGGAGCACGTACTCTCCCTTATTTGAGGGATCTGGAAAGAAAACTGGGAGGTTAATGATCTACTGGGAGGTCAATGATCTGATACGAGGCTCAAAGTACTTTAGTCAAAAAAGACAGGTTGGTCCATAAGTAAACCTTGTCTTTGTGGAAAACCAGGTAAGAAGATTTGGAAGATAGAGTCTGGAGTTCGGATAATCATCCAGATGATGGAATAACAACTAGAAAAACAGTTTTCCAAGACAAAAATGTAAGGTCTGACCTGACTGAAGATTCAAAGGGGCCTTGGGTCAGAGCTTAAAGCAAGATATTTAAATCCAAAAGGAGGAGTAGGATCCTTTAGAGAAGATCCAAGTAAAAAATCACCTTTGGGAAAGCTAAAGATGAATTATTTTCACCTAGATGAAAGTTTGAAATGGCAGCCAACTGGACCTTAATAGTAGAAAAACTAGCCCCTTCATTGAAAATTGAAGCTAAAAAGTAAAGTACAGCTGTATAGGGGCAAAAAGGAGTGCAGATCCCTCTTAAGGGCCCAGAACACAAATCTCTTCCATTTACTTTTGTAAATCTTTCTAGTAAATACTTTTTGAGAAGATAACAAAATATGACGGACCGGGGAGGAAAGCCTGGTCTATCTAGAAGTCACTGGGACTGGAGAAAGCATGCAGTCAGTTTTAGGCCTGCTGTGTCCAGATTAGTCATCCCTGTTGAGTGAGAAGGGAGGTCTGGATTGGGATGCAGTGTCCAGGGATGATGTACAAGATGAGGGCAGAGGAAGGGAAACCAAATCTGATGAGGGCAAAAAGCTGCAATGCGGATAACTGTGCTCTTCATCTGGTATGCTTTCTGCAGAAATTTGGGGGTAAGCATACAGAAGACCAGAGGGCTAATCATGGACTACAGCATCTCTCAGCGATTCCCACTTTGTTCAGGGAATCAGGGCAAAGAACCTACTGCACTTGTTTTTGAGGGGGAAAAGCAAAAAGGCTGCAGCATGGCTAGCCCCATCAATAGAAAATTCTGTCCACCACTTTCAAATTGAGAGACCATTTGTGAAGCATCAGAATGGACCTGCTTAGTTTTCCCATGTATGTGCATCGCTATGAGAAAGCAGCGGGAAGCAATTGCCCACTGACACATTCTCAGTGCTCTTCGACACAGTGGTAAGATCTGGTTACCCCGTTTGTTGATGTACCAGCCAACATACATTGTTCCTCTGAAAAGCAATTGTCCTGGAAGGGAGAATGTCCTGAAAGGCCTACAATGCTAGGAAGACTGCTCTCATTTCCAGAACATTAATGTGCACATTGGCCTCTTCTGGGGATCATATACTTTGGACTGTCCTTCCCAAGTAGTGCTTCCCCACCCCAGTTGGGAGGCATCTATGGTCAGTGTGGCCATGGGAAGGGGAAAAACAAATGGAAGGCTTAGGAAAACTTTGTTAGAGTGAGGTCACCAAAGAAGATATGTTTTGCAAGACTGAGTGATCTTGACAGAGGTGGACAAAGGATGCTGACTGACAGAGTTCATTGCAGAATCCACATGTTCCACATGGGAAACCTTGCTAAAGGGAAATACGGTGATAGCTGATGCCATGGACCCCGAGGTTTGTAAGATTAGCCATACTGGCACAGATGTGTGTGAGATCACTTTTGTGACCTGGGATCTGAATGTATAAATTCATGTAGGTGGAAGACAGGTTATCTGTGTGACCTTGTTTAGATGAGCGCCTATGAACTCCAGACTCTGTCTGGGTGTGAGCTGAGAATTGCTGTAATTGATTGTGATGCCAAGGTGAAGATACAGCTGCAGCTAGTAGTACCTTGCTGTAGAAGTAGATGCCTAGATAGCAGTTATGAGCCAGTCATCTAGGTATGGAAATACTCTGAATCCCATCAGTTTCAGGTGAGATGCTATCACTGCCATGCATTTGGTGAACATCCTGGAGGCTGTGATAAGGCCAAAGGGCAGTGGTCTGAACTGGTAATTACTGGTTCCCAGTTGGAAGCGCAGATATCTCCTGGAGTGCCTGTTCACTTTGATGTGATAATATGCATCCTGAAGATCTATTGAGTACATCCAATTCTCCTTTTGTAGTAGAGTGAAAATGGGCTGAACTGTGACTATCTGGAACCTTGAATATTTCAATTATTGTTTTAATCTGCTGAGATCCAGGATGTGTCACAAGTCCATTGTCTTCTTTGGCACTAAGAAGAACTTTGAATATGTTCCGGATATTGTCCTATCTGGGGGGACCTCCTGGATGATTCTTTTTATGAGCAGTGTTTTTATTTCTAATGCTGCCATCTCCCTCTGACTCAGTGGAACACCAGTGATTCTTTTCTTTCATGCAGTGGGAATTTGGGGAACTGGTAAGACATGATATAACCTCTGGATATAATTCTCTGCAACCAGGAATCTTTTGAAATGGATGCCTAGACTTTCTGGTGCAGAGACAAACGTCCCCCAACTGCCTTGAGAGGGCACAGTCAGGCTGCCTTTCAGGAATGCTGGTAGGGTTTGTCTGAGAAGGAATCCTAGAAACTCTGGTTCTGAGGGGTCACCCTCTGCTGTGGGGGTGGCAGCTTCCATTAGAGTTCCCCTCTCAAGCTCTGGGAGAACTATCTCCTCATACGTCTTGGAAAGGATGCTGGAATTTGCAGAACCATGTCTTTGTCCCCCCTTGTCAATTCTGGGAAAAGGGTCTTTGAGGGGTAGAAAAATGTATCCCCTATGGCAGACAAGGTCCTTCCTTCTTGCATACTTCTGGAGAGAGTATCTTTTACTTTCGGGCTAAATAAGGAAGATCCATCAAACAAAGCGTTGATGAATGAAGACTTGAAGGGCTCTGCAAATTTTCATTGGTGCATCCAGGCACATCTCCTAATGGCTATGCCTGAACCTGCCCCAAGTAAGATACCTTCCACAAAATGGGAAATCAGCTTCACAGACACATTAGTTACAGACTGAAGGGTGGTCAGTTACGAAGAGACTATTTTGGTCCTCCACAGACATGGACCCAAAAAGAGATCTCTAGAGCTCCTTAGTCAAATTTCTTTACAATCTATTGAAACGTGCCAAGTAATTCAATGACTGCAGAACAAAGATTGGTGGAAACATAAACACCCTTACCAAATATGTCCAAGACCCCAGATTCCCTGTTAGAGGGATGGACAGAAGAGCTCTGCAAACTCTTTCTTAGTGGTGGCTGCCAGAATCATGGCAACAACTGGGACCCCCTTGCTCCAGTATGTTCTGTCCTTTGGAGGGGTTAAACGTTTGTCTGGGTGCTTACTGATGGGCTCCACAGTATCAGTTTCCTTCTATGCCTAATGTGAGACGAGGTCTATAAGTTCATCAGTTGGGGGGGGGGGGTCACCCAAGATGTAGCTGGGCCAGACCCAAAAGCCTCCAGACCACTTCTTGGGATGGGGTATTGGAAGACCAACCACTTTTTTGCATTAGGAGTTCAATAATATCTCCAAAGCAGATATCTTCAGGTTGAGATTTGGAGGACCCTTCCCCTTCATTGAAATTGGTGTCCTCAGTGACAGATTCCCAAGGGGAATTCAAGTGTTGCCTTTTACACACATTCTCTTACGAGGGATCTCATCAGTGTGATGGTCTGGTATGAGAAGTGATACTGGAGTCCTGAGGGAATGACTGGAGACTTGAATTAGCTGACTGTCCCAGTGGAATAGAAGATTGAGGCAAAGACTTACAGATATATGATCCGACGGGGGGGGGGGGGTAGGGATGCTCTTTCTCTAGGTAAAGAGAAAGCACTCTCCACAATCTCTAAGGCACAGTGCCTAGGGGAGACTGAAACCGAAGGTAGTGGAGCTAACATTTCCTGCACTGCCAGCTCCCGAATCCTTGTAAGTCCTCCACCAGAGGATGGAGTAGTATCCAAGCTGTCCACAGACAAGGCTTTGAGAGGCATGGACAGCTCTGACAACTGTGGAGTTGACCCTGGTTCTCCCAGATCTGGCGCTGATGCTTTTGCTCTGACAGTTTTCCTGCTCTAAAAGGCTTGGAGCCAGATAGCTCAGGGAAGTGACTAGATTTGAAGAAAGAGTTGTCTTTGGATCTGAGGAGGACACCCCAGGGATCTCAGATCTGAGGGCTCCAAAACCACTGGCAGGAACGGAGAAGGAAAAACTAAAGGAGGACTACTCACAGGCAGGCTCAGGGATCTGATGGAAGATGGAATTACCCCCCATCTGGATATGAGCTCTGAGGAATTTCTTCATCATTCTATCCACTTCAGTCTCCGATAAACTCCTGGAAAACCTAAGTGAGGAACTTATGGATGGTGGCCTCAACTACTATGTGGAAACTCCTGCAAAAGTGAGAAAGTATCGGATCTGGCAAAGGAAGAGGTAACTGGATCAAGGAAATTTTCTTTTCAAAGCATTAAGATCTACAGTTGTTAGATCTGATTTTTTTATTTTTTATTTTTGGAGGTGGCTCCGAGGATGAAGCTGAAAACGTAGGATCTGGGACCTCCTTCTAGACACTGTCTTTGGGAGCTTAGTTGGGCTTCCTTTTGTCAGATTTTTTAAAGGGGGATTTGAGCCTGAGCTGGAACCGAGGAAGGAGGAGAAGGAAGAAAACTCTTCAAAACTAGTATGTTGCATCTATCCACTAGTGCCCTGGTGCTGAAGTCAGCAAAAATAGTACAATCTGAATCTATATGGGCAGTATGAATTAGGTATTTTGTGCCCACAAGAGATGCATTTCTTGAAACTATCTGGTTTGTCAGCAATCCTTGCATGCCAATTCTAAAAAGGGGAAGGCCCAAAAAGGAAAATAATTACAAATATGAAAAAATTATTTATTACTTTTTTTCTTAACAAGAAAAGGTAAGAAAAACTACCAACAATGATAGTCAAGGGTACCCTGAAATGGGTAGGAAGAGACAAGGAGAAGAAAGCCAAAGTACCAGCAATGGTACTGGAAAGAAATACAGAGGTCTTGCTAAAAGTCAAAGAAGCAGGATGACTCGACTGAAACAAAAATTTACTGGAATAAAGGGAGGAAGGTGAAAGTAATTCAAAGGACAGCCTACTGAATGAAAAAAACTGAAAAGACTCACTGTTTTACTCCTAAAAAAACACCAATAGCTCAAGAGCAAAAAGATCTGTGTCTGTAGTGGTATAGCTGCAAATGAAATCTGAGGTATGTTGGGCTGCCGGGGCATTAAGGGTAAAGGGAAGAGCTCAAGAGTTTGGATACAAGGATGTGGAAGAAATGGCTAAGTCAGATGAGAGACCCATCAGTTGAAGAATGAATGAAAATGACAATGTCAGATATCTATATCTATATCTATCTGCACACACATACGCGCACACACACAAACACACACACACATATATATATATATATATATATATATATATATATATATATATATATATATCTATATATCTATATATATATGTGTATATATATATATATATATATATATATATATATATATATATATATATATATATATATATATATATATATATATGGGTCTACTTTACATGGTCGACTCTTCAAAAAGCCGACTTTCATATGGCCGAGACTATATGACTGACTTTCGAAAAGCCATGTAAAATAAACGCATACACACCAAATACTTACCTTTCAACTGTTAGCAGGGGGGCAAGCACCCCCTGCACCCCCTGTAGGGGGCTCTGCCCCCCCCAAACCCCCCTAACTTAAAAATATACCAACTCCGAGATCGCATTACAGTGCAGAAGAGGAAATTTTCCCATTCTGCACTGTATGGAGATGGCGGTTCCCCATGGTCGGCTTTTCGAAAGTCCCGACTTTCTGAAAAGTTGACCATGTGAAGGGGACCCATACAGCTACATATATATATATATATATATATATATATATATATATATCTACATATATATATCTACATATATAGATGTGTGTGTATATATATATATATATATATATATATATATATATATATATATATATATACATACATATACACATACATATACACATACATACACACACAAAATTGTAATACAGTTTTACGTTTTCTGCTTTACAGCTAGATTTTAGCAATAAAACAGGCAGAGACCTTGCTTTATTTACTGAATTCGAATATAGTCAAATTGTAGGTCTACGTGCTAACTGCATGCAACTTAAATAATGCTATTCCTCAGAAACACATTTTGAAACAAAAGCATTTACATGTCGAAACACATTTGCATATTAAATATACTTTTTAGTGAACTCGTATATCTTTTTTAAACAGTATGGTGATTATGAAATATTCCACATACCCTGAAAAAAAGTTCAGAAACTCTGGCTATGAGAAAACAACCTAAACCTTTAATAGTAAAGATGCAATCTTACCAGCAAAAGGAGTTGATTCTGACAAAACTGTAGCAGAAGGACAAAGACAGCAGAATGTTTGTGGAGAATGACTACTCTTTGTATACCAGGCAGAAGAGGAGTAACTTATTCTGTTATTCAGGGAATGTCGAAAAGCAGGCATGAGATTCTAACTGTTGTATCCAGCTATCTTCAAAATATTTTCCCTTGTGGAACAAAATTATTTTTGATGAAGTACATGCTAAGGAAAAAATACAAACATTTGTGCAACAAAAAGTGAGCTGTGAAACAGAAGGAGATTCTGCTTCTTGTTCTTCTGGTAACAGAGACCACAAAGACTGTGCCAGTGAAAACTGTCTGTTTATTTGCTAAGTTTTTCTGCATAGCCGCCTATTTTGAGCATTTTCTGGGTTGTTAAACTTGATTTCTGCATTAGTAACTCTATTTAGAGCACAACCTAGAGCCGTTTACTGAATTTCCTGTTTGCACTTATATGTAAAATTGTTTTTTTCTCAAAACTTGCATTTTATCTGTCTTTGGCTTAGCGCACTTGTGTGGGGTCATTTACTGCATTGTTATAACTTGTTGGTACTTGTGAACCTCTGCTATCTCAAAAAACAAAAAAAATCTTGCTTTTTCCCTCACTTTTCTGAGATTTAAAAAAGTTCAGTTACAGGCTTGCTGTTCTTGAACTGCTTGTAAGTTTCTGTGAGGCCATTTGTTGCTTGGGCTAAAGGGAAGTCTCTCTGTTGATCAGTGGCAGTGAAAAACATTGAGCAGCCTGCCTGCCCCTGTGGGAGTGGTTACTGACTTGAAACTGTAGTTTTATTGGCCATTTTGGGTCAATTCCAAAACTCCATCTTCCTCTCTTAAAACCGGGTTGCCTCGTAGTTTTGGCGTCTTTTCAGGCTTGTTGGCTGTTGGTGAAGCACCCACCAAGAGGAGAAAACGCTGAGAGAAGAAAAGAGCCACTTTCCTCTGTTTATTTGCTAAGTTTTTCTGCATAGCCGCCTATTTTGAGCATTTTCTGGGTTGTTAAACTTGATTTCTGCATTAGTAACTGTATTTAGAGCACAATCTAGAGCTGTTTACTGAATTTCCTGTTTGCACTTATATTTAAAATCGTTTTTTTCTCAAAACTTGCATTTTATCTGTCTTTGGCCTAGCACTCTTGTGTGGGGTCATTTACTGCACTGTTATAACTTGTTGATACTTGTGAACCTCTGCTATCTCTGAAAAAAACAAAAAAAAATCTTGCTTTTTTCCCCACTTTTCTGAGATTTAAAAAAGTTCAGTTACAGGCTTGCTGTTCTTGAACTGCTTGTAAGTTTCTGTGAGGCCATTTGTTGCTTGGGCTAAAGGGAAGTCTCTCTGTTGATCAGTAGCAGTGAAAAACATTGAGCAGCCTGCCTGCCCCTGTGGGAGTGGTTACTGACTTGAAACTGTAGTTTTATTGGCCATTTTGGGTCAATTCCAAAACTCCTTCATCTTCCTCTCTTAAAACCCTCCTTTGTGCGGTTTTGCACGTTTTTGAGTATAGCACAACAGCGGGCAGCGCTGCCTAATTGGGTTTAAACTATTCCTGGCTCCACAAAGTCTGCTCTTCACTTTTTCCATTAGAACTGCTCTATCTCTCAATTTAAACACCATATTCTTCTCATTCTAAGGCCCTTCACTGGTCCAATTAAGTAATCCTACAAGTTAGCACTATTAAACCATAACCACTACTTACTCTTATACTCTCTACGATTACCCTGTCCTCTACTAGTCCATCTTAAATTCAGTTTCCCTATATTACTCGAGCATGTCCAAAGGTCAGTCAATGGTTTCCTCTCCAGTCCAGCTGGTGAATCAGGGAATTTTGAGGCAATGTTACAACTGTCTCATGTACACGGACAACCCTCTCCTCCTCCAAACAGGTTCAAATATATGTGAGAGATGCAACTATTTAGCCAAACTGGAGGCTGAGCTCTCTCATCTCAAAACTGGTGCAACCACTCAGGAGGAGAAGGTAACCTCACACAACACAATTCCAGTATCACATAGTCCCACCATATCAGTGAACCAAACGCATAAATACACAAAAACATACTTGGAGGCTCTAAATAAGAATCTACCTAAGCAACAGTAACCTCCAAAGCAGACATCCAAGCAAACGCTACCTCAAAACAAAACACGCACAAAGTACAGTTTTGTACCTACCATAAATGTAGATGTCCGAACAGGAATGCATCTGCAGTCCTTACAAATGGGTTGTCCTGTCGTCAGGCAGCCCTTCGGTTGGCCGGATTCCAAAGTCTGGGTCTGGCCTCGGCTGGTGTCGCACTTCACCCGACGTCATAGCTGCAGTTCTTCGGGTATAAAGGCATCAGTCGACGCCATTTTCCTCAGTGTTTCTTGCCCCAGATGCCAGTTGCCCTCTTGGATAGCTAAATTTTGGATAAATGCCAATGTTTCCAAAAAGTAGAAGGCAAACACAAAAAATAATCATGTACGTACATATATACAAACAAATACACCAAAAGAGATCCCCCCCCCAGCTAGCTATTAGATGGGCAAATACCCTAGGAATACCACAGAGGGGAAGGAGGGTGGGTAATCCTGACTGCAGATGCATTCCTGTTCGGACATCTACATTTATGGTAGGTACAAAACTGTACTATGTCCTTCAAGGATGCATCTGCAGTCCTTACAAATGGGTAGAATACCATAGCCACACTAGGGGAGGAGGAAGAAGAAATTATGGTGTAGTTAGGATCCCTTGCAAAACAGCAGTGGCAAACCCTGCTCGGGATCTAGAGTATAAAGGTAAGTTATAATGCTTGGCAAATGTATGCACGGAGGTCCAAGTAGCAGCCTCTATAATGTCCTTGGTAGCCACTCCTCGTAAGAAAGCTGTGGTAGTGGCTGTAGCCCTTGTAGAATGAGGCCTTATGTTCTGTGGAGTTTGTTTTCCATGGTAGGAGTAACAGAATCTGATGCAATTTCCTATCCACTTGGAGACTGTCTGTTTTGAAATTGCTTTTCCTTCCCTTCCTGTTGCATATGCTACCAGAAGCTGGTCAGTTTTTCTATTGCTCTTGGTTCTGTCCAGGTAGTAGCGCAACTGTCTATGTACATCCAAAGTATGCAGCAGTCTTTCCCCCCTGTTCTGTGGATTGGGGAAGAAGGTAGGTAGGTGGATAGCCTGGTTTAAAGACACTCTGGATACCACCTTAGGCATAAATGTAGGATTTGTTCTCATGGACACTATCTTGATGGAAGATTAGAAAGGGTTGTACTGCCATTAAAGCCTGTAGCTCAGAAACCCTTCTTGCTGAGGTAATTGCCAGTAGAAAAGCAGTTTTCCAGGATAGGTGTTGAAGGTCTGCTGTTGCTGCTGGTTCGAAAGGGGGGAGTGTCAACTTTTCTAGCACAAAGTTCATGTCCCATGCTGGTAATGGTGGTTTCCTAGGAGGTTTTACATTTTTAATTCCTCTCAGAAACTGCCTGAGTAGAGGATGCGAGAAGACAGGAGGATCGAAGCTGTATTCTGCAGAAATAGCTGATGCATGTATCTTGATGGAGAAATAGGACAGGCCTGTATGGGAAAGGTCTGCCAAATACTCCAGGATGTTGGCAATGTCTACCTTTGACACATCTTTTCCCCTTTCAGTACTCCAAATGAGAAACCTTTTCCATTTTCCTGCATAGTTCCTTCTCGTTGAAGGTCTGCGGGCCTCAAGGATAATGTCTTTAACCCTTCGGGATAAATTTGGGTTAGTTGCTCTTATGTAATGTTCCAGGCAGTCAGCTGCAGAGTTTTCAGGTTTGGATGCAGGGTGTTGTAGCCGCTCTGAGTTAACAGCAAAGGAATCAGGGGCAGTGTCCACATTTGGCCCAGAGACATGCTCCTCAGTAATGGGTACCAATGTTGTCTTGGCCAGTCTGGAGCTATCAGAATGATCCTTGGACGTTCCTCTCTGATTTTCAATAGCACCTTGTGCATCAAAGGAAGACGTGGGAATGCATATGCTGTCAGGCCTTTCAAACTGAAGGATAGAGAGTCCACCTTCCAAGCAAGTGGGTGGTACGTCCTTGTGCAGAATTTCTTGAGCTGGTGATTGAGTGGGGATGCGAATAGGTCTATTTGTGTCAATCCCCATTTCCTTGTGATGATCTTGAAGATGTCCGGGTGTAGCATCCATTCGTGAGCATCCGAGGTAGTTCTGCTTAATATGTCTGCTAGAATGTTTTCTTTTCCCGGTACAAAAATTGCTTGTAGCTGAATGTTGTAGCTCAGAGCCATATTCCATAGGTCTAGTGCCATCCGGCATAGAGGGTATGAATGAGTGCCTCCCTGTTTGTTGATGTACCACATGACTGTTGTGTTGTCTGTCCTTATCAACTGCCCTTCTTGGAGGAATGGTCTGAAATTCTGGATTGCTAGTTTTACTGCCAGCATTTCCTTTTGATTTATGTGCAGGTGCAGCTGATCTGGAGTCCATAAGCCTTGTATGCACTTGTCCAGTATGTGGGCCCCCCAACCGAGGTCTGAGGCAACCGTTGTGATGGTTTGGCTTGGTTGAATGCTGTGGAAGGGCAAACCTGGGTTTGACTGGCATGCCTGAGCCCACCATAGGAATTCTTGTTTCAGGCATGGGATTAGTGGTATTTCGGTTTCTAGGCTGTGCCTGTGTTGAGACCATAAATTCTTCAGGTACCACTGTAGCTTTCTCATATGCAGTCTGGCATGAGGGACCAGGATTATGCAGGATGCCATGAAGCCCAAGGCCTGCAGTACTTTCCTTGCTGTTAGTTTGTTCTGCTTTGTTAATGCCAAGAAGTAGAGAGGAAGTTGTTCTTGTTTTTCTGCAGTTAGGAATGCCATCTGTTTTACTGTGTCCAATTCTGCACCTAAGAAGGTTATTCTTTGGGATGGTATCAGTCTTGATTTTTCTATATTGACTGTATATCCCAGGGCTTGCAGTAAGCAAATGACTCTTTGTAAGTCTTCTGTTAGCTTGTTTTTGTTGTCCGCTTGTATCAGGCAGTCGTCCAGGTATGGATATATTTGGATTCCCTGAAGCCTGCAGTGAGCGATTACTGATGCCAGGCATTTCGTGAACACTCTGGGCGCAGTAGATAAGCCAAAGGGCAATGCTGAGAATTGATAATGCTCTTATCCTGCAAGAAATCTGAGGTATCTTCTGCAATTTGGTCGTATGGGGACGTGCAGGTATGCCTCCTTGAGATCTAGAGTCACCAGCCAGTATTCCTTGCCCAGCATGGGAAGAAGTTGCTGTAGGGTCAGCATTTTGAATTTTGGAACAATGATGAATGTGTTTAAAGCGGACAGGTCAAGAATAGGCCTCCAATTTTTCTCTTTTCTTGGTACCAGGAAAAGTCTGGAGTAAAATCCCTTTCCTTGTTCCATAGATGGTACCCTTTCCACAGCTCTCATCTTTGCTAATTGAGCTATTTGTTTTAGAGCTTCTGTCTTTTGATTTGGTGGTAGGTTTGGCATTCCTCTTTTTCCTGGTAAAGTATGGAAATGAAACCTGTAGCCTTGGTCTATAGTTTGTAAAATCCACTTGTCTCTTGTGATGTAGTGCCAGCTTTTTGAAAATAAGGCTAACTTTCCGCCTAAGGGTGCTGCAATTTGTTCCCTGGTAGGCGGTGCCAGAGCCAAGTCACTGTGATTGTCCTGTTGCCGTGGTAGTAGTTGTGTCTGTGCCTCGCTGGTTGTTACCTTGCCACTGGCGTCCCCTGTAGGCACCTCCCCTGGATTGATTTCTGCCTCTCGAACGCCTATTTCTGCCTCTCTGTGTTTTAGAGGATTCTGGAAAGGACCAATTTTTTGGAAGGCCAGTTCCTGCTAAACCTTGGAGGCTGAACCTGTAAGAAATCTTTCACTGTTTGTACAGATTTTGCCTTTTCTTCCATTTTCTTCAGTACCTGCTGAGCAGGAGAACCAAATAAACTGACCTTATCCATAGGAGCATCTAATAGTTTTGCTTTAACATGATCCGGCAAGATCTGTTCTTTCAACCATGCATGCCTTCTTATAACTGTGCCAGTCATGGCTGATCTAAAGGAAGCCTCCAGTGCATCATAGCCACATTTTAAGGAATGGTTACTAACCTGCTGAATGTTATGCAGCATTTCTAGAACATATTTCTTATCTAAAGAATCATCAGAGGATAGTTTCTTAGTTAACTGATAAAGCATAAACTCCTGGTATTGGATCATATGAAACTGACAGTTCAATGCCCTAGCTGAGAGTAGCAGAGGTGTATACTTTTTTACCCCATCTCTCTAAGGACCTGGATTCCCTTTCAGAGGGGAGAGGGTTTTTAACTGAGGTTGAAGCTACTGCCTTAGGCCCCTGGGAGATAGTCTCGGGATCTGCAAAAGGAGCCTTGTATAAATGATGATGTGTGTCCGGGACCCTGTAGAACCTATCGGGCTTAGCAGGGGCTGGAGGCAAAGTGTCAGGAGCAGTGCAAGCATCATTAAATGCATCATCTACAACAGGAAGAATTGGAGGTATAGCTAAAGGCCTATGTTGTGGTAAATGCAAAAAAGTCCTAAGCCTTTTCCTTGAGTCTGAGAAATCTTGCCCCTGCCATTGAAATTGCTCTCTCATGGCATGTAAGGTTTCCCCAAAGGAAAATTCCTCTGGTGGAGAGGCAGAAGGAATCGATTCCTCAGCATCGGAGTCTTCATAAGTAGAAAAAGGAGCCTCTGGATGGTCTGTAATGTCTGAATCATCAGAAGACTCATCTGAGGACACTGGCTCGGGGGGCTCTGCTCTAGGTCTCTTTTCTGGGGGAGGTTGAGAGGCCCTGTTTGGATGAGGTTGGGATCCCCTTATTAAAGAGATGAGATCCTCTGCCAGAGTAAGCATTTGGGAACTGGAGCTGGGCCTGTGAGAGGGGGGCTTAACAGGCACAGACTTAGAAGTTTTGGCTGCTTTAGCCCTGGCAAAGGCCTTTATGGACAAGGCTGCAGGTGGCCTAGCAGCACCACGTGCAGGGGTTGAAACATCCAAAGGGATGGTGTCCGATAATTCTTGTGAAACCACAGTAGCAGGTAGAATTTCAGAGGCCGACTCAACCAGGTTAGAAGGGGCCTCAGTAGTAGTCATGGATTCGGCTGAAGTTAGAACCGTTTGCTCGGCTTCGGCCGAAGCCGAGACACTTGCGGTATGCTTAACCGCGGTTTCGGCCGAAACCGCGGACCGCGAGTGTCGGTCCTTTTCTTTGCGTTTCTTAACAACTTGTGAAGTCGGAGGATCCGACGGCATTATGTACGCAAAATCTGAGCCGAAAAACTGTTCAGCAAACTCCGACCGACGTCTAAGCGTCCGTCGGTTAAAGGAAGCACAGGCTAAACAAGCTGCTACGTCGTGGTCTGGGCCTAAACAAGGTAAGCAGTAAGAGTGGAAATCTTTATGAGGTATTTGTTTCCCACAAGTTAAACAGTTATTAACTTTTTCTGACATCGGCTGAGGCAAGAAAGAGTCCCCAACGGGGTACTTAGCTTTTTAGAAGTCTTCGAAGTAGTATTCGGTAGTAGTAATCTCTGGATCTGACCGACCGGCACTTGCAAACAGCTTCTGCTTCGGGCGCCACGCGGCAAGAAAGACTGAGGAAAATGGCATCGGCTGATGCCTTTATACCCGAAGAACTGCAGCTATGACGTCGGGTGAAGTGCGACACCAGCCGAGGCCAGACCCAGACTTTGGAATCCGGCCGACCGAAGGGCTGCCTGACGACAGGACAACCCATTTGTAAGGACTGCAGATGCATCCTTGAAGGACATCACACAACCCACAAAGTCAGTGTGCCAAGCAGCCACAGCCCTTAAGGCTGAATAACACACCTGATACTCTTGTAATAGGTGACTCTATTGTCAGACACACTGACGTCCAGCTCACCAGGCTGAATAAAGAGAAGGTTGAGCTGTCTGTCGGGTGCTAGGATCCGCCACATAACGCAAGCACTCAGGTCACTCCAAAGCAAATACAAATATGACTCAGTCATTGTACATGCTGGTGTGAATGACCCGAGACGTACCTCCCTGGATTACATGAAAAGAGACATAGAGGAGCTCTCCGATCATGTAGCCCAGGCTGGTATGACCCTGACCTTGAGCAGCATCTTACCCTCACCTAGAATGATGCCACAATACAAAGACAAAATGATCGATTTTAACAATTGGCTAAAATTTTGGTGTCATTCAAAGGGGATCCAGTGTCTGTCAGCCTGGGATGACATGCTCAACAAGCCACGTTGCTTCGCTAGGGACGGCTTGCACCTGTCACCACTGGGCTTTCAGATATTGGCAAAGGCTCTTGCCACCCCCATAGTGCCTTTTTTAGGCAAGGCTCAAAAGTCAAACCCACCCCCATAGACAGCACAAGGAACAAGAAACTAACGGTAATACTGCTAAACGCCAGAAGTCTTAACCTCAAGATGCACGCACTCAAAGCTCTCCTCAGTATGGAGAACATCGATATCTGTGCAGTGACAGAAACCTGGTTCAAGGCTCCACAGAGCACCCCAGCACTACCAGGCTATACTTCATATCATGCTTTTCGGCCCCAAAACCAGGACCGAACCACAAAAGGAGGGGGAGTTTCCATATTTATCAAGGATATCCACACCTCCAGGTTAGTGGCATTGCACGAAGTATTGGAGACCATCCATGTGCAACTAACAGTGGGCAAGACTGCTTTTCAGTTTATAGCATCCTACAGACCACCCTCTCAAAGTCAGGAATCACACTAGACTTTCCTGAAAACATTGGAGAACATGAAAATCTCTCCGAACACCATTATATTGGGTGACTTCAACTACCCAAACATTGACTGGGAGCACTGCTCAAGCCCCAGCACCTTAACCTAAAGGTTCCTGGAAATTATAAACTCAAATGCTATGGAACAACTAGTCACCACTCCCACAAGAGGGGACAACATACTAGACCTGATCATTACCAACATGGGGACTCTATGCTCCACACCAGAAGTATATCCCTCACTGATAAGATCAGACCATAAATTAATTTCACTGGATGTCCACATCCCGACCCCACCCCCAGCCCAGAAAACCACAGTGAAAAACTTCTCAAAAGCGAACTTCTCACTTCTCAAAACTGAAGTGGAATCCTTCAAGGCCCCAGGGCCAGTGGAAACTACGGCCCAAACTGCAGAATCCTATATAAACGCATTCTACGGACATCTCCAGGAATGCATGGATCATGCTATCCCAAACAAAACCAAGACCCAATCATCCAAAGGCAGGCGTCCAGTCTGGTGGACTCCTGCCATAAATAAACTGTACAACAGAAGGAGGAAGCTACTACATGATAGAGCCAAATCCCTAATAGGGAAGGCATCTCTGATCAGTACTAGCAAAAATTACGATCCTCATAAAATCCTCCAAGGCCAGCTTCGAGAGAAAAATTGCACAGGACACCAAAGACAATCATAAGGCTTTTTTCAGTTACGTTAGAAACCTGGGATGCAACTCCCAGACTTGTTCTGAGTTGATTCTAAATGACAAAAAATACACTGAACCCACAGACATCGCCAATATCCTGGCAGACAGGTTCAGTGCAAACTCCCGCAAAAGAGCAAGTATCTATCCCGGCAGAGGGCTGCCTCCCAAACATCTCTGATGCTCAGGTGAAGGCTGCCCTCTCCAAAGCAAAACACACTGCTTCCATGGGACCAGATGGCGTCCCAGGTTGCGTCCTACATGAACTCCAAGAGGAACTAATCCCTCAAATAAAACAGCTATACAATCTCAGCCTCACTACAGGATATGTGCCCACAGAATGGCGTACAGCAACAGTGGTCCCACTCCACAAAGGTGGAGCCTCTACGGACCCTGGAAACTATCGCCCCATAAGCCTGATTAGCTTAGTCTGCAAGGCTATGGAGAGGATCATCATGGAGCTCATAAACAAAGACATTGGGGACCTAGAGACACTAGATCCTACCCAGTTCGGCTTTGTCAAGGGAAGATCCTGCCTTTTGAACCTGGTTGACTTCTTCGAAACAGTCACCAAAGCCATAGATGAAGGGAAGGTAGTCCACACAGCCTATCTGGACCTTGCAAAGGCATTTGACACAATACCCCACTCGGGCATCATAGATAAGCTATCCAGATTAAATATAACCCCCTATGTCACAAGATGGGTCACAAACTGGCTCAAAGACAGAACCCACAGAGTGAGAGTTGCTGGAGCCATGTCCGACTCGAAACCGGTCACAAGTGGCGTCCCACAGGGTTCTGTCCTGGGACGACTCTTGTTCGGTATATACTTTTCTGAGGTACAGGCAAACGTGGGAGGACTATGGCTCACCAAGTTCGCAGACGACTGCAAACTGGGCGCCATAATCAACTCTCCAGCTGACACAAACATCCTTCAAAAGGTCTCACAGAGACAGATAACTGGTGTCAGCGCCATGCTTTAAAGCTAAATCCCATAAAATGTATAGTCATACCCTTTGGCAAAAACAATGTGCCCACAAATTACCACATAGGCAGAAACCCATTAGGTACAGAGAAAGTTATTAGGGACCTGGGGACCCAAGTTGATAGCAATCTCTCCTTTGAAAACCACATTGCCAAAGTGGTTAGAAAGACCTTCTACCTAGCCCACCTCATCACAAAGGGTTTCACATCTAGATCAAGAGAGGTAATTGTGCCCCTTTATTCATCCCTCATCAGGCCCATCATAGAATACAATGCCCCTTTTGGGATGTACCTTACCCGACACCTGCAGCAATTAGAAAGACCCCAAAAGTATCTCACCAAGAGGATCAAGGGTCTCAAACAGATGCCATATGCTGCTCGGTTAAAAAAACTCCAGCTCTACTCAGTTGCATACCGCCTACTTCGAGGCGATCTATGTCTGACATACAAAGCTATGTCAAATCCAGAATTAATGGACATGCTCCACCTCAGTAAATCTAAATCCCTTAGAGCCACACGCTCGAGGGACTTAAACCTCAGCACAGAAATAAATAGAACTTGCTGGAGGGACAGGTTCATAAGCCAGAGGCTCCCTTCGCTCTGGAATAGAATTCCAGTTCATGTGAGGCAAAGCACCTCAATGAATCTCTTCAAGAAGAATCTCGATAAGTGGATGGGGGATCGTAGGTTTGTCCCAGGGATTACTCCCGTGTCACTACTGGACAGAGGCACAGTAAACTAAACCTTAAAAAGGGCACAGTATACTCAAATCAAGGGGTGGCGTAAGCCATACAGAATCGGGCTAGGCTTATAATTGCCCCAGGGCAGATAGCCTAGTATGAACCTATGAACCAGTGTTTCAATGGAAAATGCTTGAAAGAGGGGAAAAAAGTACAAGAGTTGACTAGAAGAATTGAGAGTACATTGGAAATTAAGCAGAGACAGGGTTTGGGAGATGGAGTTGAACAGAAATAGAGCAAGAGAATCTGCAAATATTGGACTTACTTGGACCTTGTTAAACTTGTAGGGGACTCTAAAAAAGAACCCCTACTTCATATGTCATGAATATTTGGAAAATAAAATCAGTAACTTGGAAACTGAAACTTGGGATTACAAAGCAATAATTATATTTGTGAAACATGAAAGAACAAAACATCTGGACATATTGGACTTTTTTTTTGGACTCTTGTTAAACTTGTAGGGGATTCAATAGCATATGCCCTACTTCATGTCATTAATGTTCAGAAAAATACTCAGGAGATGTGAAGAGGAGGAGGAGAAAGTTAAGTAAAACATTTTTTTCTTAATAGTACTATTTTGCAAGCGAATGTTTTTTCTTGCATGTTACAAATTTTTTTCAGTTATTTTTTTTAAGTATAATGAGTATACTTGTGTAAATAGGGGATCATGTTTTCTTTCTTTCTTCCTTCTATTTTTCTCCTTGTTCAGTTTTAAGAAACAGAGGCACTACAATGTAAAAAAAATCTGGTTAAAAGAGCATGGCAAAAGAAAAAAGTGCACTTGTTCTCATTCTTGCATAGAGGAATATTATGAGGCTTTTTTCTAATGAACAAATATACGCTTGGCAGGTATGTGCCTAGTTTTCATGTTTCTAGCAGACAATCTGATAAAGAGAAACTGCTTGGAGAAAATGTTTTCTGAAAGCATTCAAGTGTTTCCCAGCTGAGAGAGCTATAAAGATAAGACAAACCCAGACAGCACTAAATAGAACCCACAGGCTGTACCATGCTTCTTAGCATGGATAACGTTTCTATAAGTTATCTCAAATCTGTATGTGTGGCTATCAGTTTGGAACATTTGTTCCTATTAGGAGGGTAAAACTTCAATATTTGAAGATGTACATAGGCTTGTGTGTTATGATTAAGTTAATAGGTTTTAGGGGGGGATTAGGGTGTGTTTGTATTTTTGTGTGAAGGTTTTCAATTATACAAAAAGTTCTGTAAGATGTGACATAGACTCAAATGGAGATGACATGAAACAAATGTATAAAATATTAACCTGCCATACAGTACATGCATGTACCACAAATGCTGGAAGTAGACATTTAGCAAAATGCTGTTATACATGAAAGGAGGTAATAATTTTTCAAGAATATGATTTTTTCTGTAATATCTTTAAATGTTAATGGTCTCACAGATAAATACAAAAAAGAAAGACTAGTGAATTATATTAAAAAATGTACCGTGCAAATAGCTATGCTACAGGAGACACACTAGGAAAGAACTGAACATGTCAGTTTGATAAAGAAGGGTTTTCAGAGTGGTGACTTAACGGAATACCTAGGGCTAAGGAAGAAAGCTATATCAACTGCAAGAGGAGCTCCAATAATGATAGAAAATAATAAAAAAGACAATAATGGTAGATCTGTAGCACTAAGGGGCTACTGGCAAGGGACAAGGATTATACTGGCATGTATTTATATTCCACCAAAAACTGATATACTGGAGCTTAAGAAAATTCTGGGAGAAATAATCAGCTTTCAGCAAGGAATATCACTTATAGGTGGGATCTGGAATTTGATTTGCAAAAGTGAAGATGTATCTGGGGACCCCAGAAGGGAAAATATGACAAAGGAGGGTAGATTTTTAAAGAAATATATGAAAATGTTTGGCATGAAAGATGTAAATTCAGTACTAAGAGTTAAGAGTGAATTTACTTATTATTCCCCAAGATACAAAACTTAGCTAGATAGAATTTACATTTCACATGAACGTGCATTTAATTGAAGGTCTTGATAGATATCCAATAACTATTTCAGAACATGTACCAATAATAACTAACATAAAAAGACATAGTAATAAAATAAAAATAAGACACTGGAGCTTTCCCACCTATCCGTTGAAAATTGAGGAATTTAAGGAATGGGTAGAGGAAATTATTCAGGAGCTATTAGAGAAGATAAACATTTTTTTGCAAATATGATAGGGAGTTGGATAAAATTAAAGTGGAGTTTAAAAATAGGGTGGAAATAAAATAAAGGGAGATATGGTTAAGAAGTAACAAGAATTAGAGGGACTGACCAATGTTAAAAGTATTGCAAAATAGGGGGAATCTCACAGAACAAGAGGAGAAGCAACTGCAGAATGCTAAACAGAAAATAAGAGACTACCTCGATAATACACATGGGTTTAGAAAGATGTTAAGCAACTAAGTTTTGATAACTCTAGAGCACAAAAACTTTTAGAACAATGAAAGCATTTTAGAAAGCATTAAGTGGAAAGGGCTGTCACCAAGATTAGAGAGCCTATAACAAGGAAGATAACATGAGATCCTGTAGAAGTATTAGAAATATTTTGAAAATTCTGTGAAAGTCTGTATAAAGCAGAAAAATATGTAAGTCAAGAAAAGGTACAATGGGAATGTTTATGGAAGAATTAAACATGCCAAAGTTAGAGATAGAGGAGGCTCAGTTACTAACAATTCACATAGGAGGAGTTGAGATAAAAATGGGGATGTATAATCAATCTACAGGAAAGTCCCAAGGAATATATGGTATTCCTGTTGAATTTTGTCAGCTAGGAAGGAAACAACTGAAAGATCTAGAAGGTTTTGTTTAACAGCATTTTAGGAGAGGGAGAAGTAAATCCTGGAAGAAATTGGTGGTAGCTGTAATGGGTAAAGATCCATCAGATCCAGCTTTATAAAAGCCCATCTCAATACTAAACCGTGATTATATAGTGTTTATGTCTATAATGGCTAAAAGAATGGCAAA
Source organism: Protopterus annectens (assembly GCF_019279795.1). NCBI lineage: Eukaryota > Metazoa > Chordata > Ceratodontiformes > Protopteridae > Protopterus > Protopterus annectens. Next base: position 409,970,933 of record NC_056733.1, on the reverse strand, counting down.
AGTGATGCCAAAATCGATAGCTATGGGTCAATGTGGTTTTGCAGAGGGAAGGCAAACGTTTAACAGCATTAACAGAAAACTGATGATCCAGAAGGAAGCAGAACGCAAGGAAATATCACTGTTGGTGGGTCTTGATGCACAGAAAGCATTTGACAGAGTAAGCTGGGACATTATGAGCAGAGCAATGAAATCATTTGCATGCTTTGATACAATTATAAGGTTGATTAAGAGGATATTTGAGGGATTGGAGGCAAAAATTAGAGTGGGTGGGGTCCTCTCTGATAAACTCTGCTTGAGCAGAGGAACCAGGCTTGGTTATCTGAATTATATTTAGAACCACCAAAAGAAAATAATGCACTCAGAAATTCAAGGATGTAATTGATATGATAGTCAAGAAAAGCTGTCTCTGTTTGCAAATATTTTTACCTGAGAAAACCAGAAAGGGATATTAAAGTGTTGTGGAACATTTTGAGACAGTTTCATATCTTTTCAGGATACAGAATGATGTAGACCTCTAAAGGCAATAGCAGTAAATTATGTACCAACACATGAAATGGTTCAGCAATATCCATATTTACAGGGACATGATAAAATGAAGTATTTAGGAGTATGGATTAAAATGATTCTGGTGTGGCGGCTAATGATATATGGGAAGAGACTAAACAAAAGATAACACAAAAATTAAGAAAATGGAAGCTCTGTTCTATGGAGATCAATAGTAAGATGCAATCAGTTAAAATGTTTTTAGTCTCCTTAGCCTTATACACAGGTCAGGCATATTTTTTTATCAATCAGAGCAGAAATTGGGGAAAGCAATTAATAAAGAGCTGAAGTACTTTATCTGGGAGGGGAAGATGGCAATTCAAGTGGGATAAGCTTATTCTTCCAATAGAACAAGCTGGACTGGTATTCCCTGATTTGAAGGGGTATTTCTGAGCAACACAGTTAAGTCTGTTATACATAGCGCAAGCACAAAAATATAATTCAAAGTGGAAAGAGATGATGAAATGGGGGGACCTCAAGAAACAAGGAAAGACTGGGATTCTGGATGTAGACCTCCAAGGAGAGTAACAATAATTATACAGAATATTACATTCATAAAGTAGCCAAAAGTATTGTAAGAATTAAGCCAACATGGGAATGGAGAATGGATATTCTGGCAAGAGGGGGCTGGAATTTACTGGAGAAAACTGACAAATGAACCAAGTTATTGGCAGTTAATAACTAGAGAGGGAAAGCTAATAGAACAGGAAGACACCAAGAACTTATTTGCACTGCAGGTTAGAGATTGCCTTCTCCATCAAGGATTGATAGAGTATAGGGGTTCCTAAAAGAAAGACCAGTACTGGTATAGTTCCTGGTAGAATTTAGAACAGAATATGCAGTTAAGAAAGGAATAATTAATAGAGCATACAAAATATTGCATGATACTATAAGAATCAATCAAAGGAGGTTAGAAAGGATTGGGAAGACAGACTGGATAAACAAGTCACAAAGAAACAATAGGGGATGTATGCATGTCTCCCAAATATGCAACGAGTCTAGAAGATTTAGTATCTTTGCCTGGAAGTGTTTACATAGGTATTTTTTTACCCCAAGCAGACTCCAAAGAATTTTTCCTCCGGTAGGGAGCAAATGTTGGAAGTGTGATGGGGAACAATGAGGTAACTGAGAACATATCTTTTGGGAGTATTATGAGTAGGCAGATTAACGATTCCTTGCAGACTGCTCTGTCGAAGACAATGGGTGACCAAATTAGTCTAACTAAGGAAATTATTTTTTGAGCTATGATACAGAATTGGAATTGGCTAGAGTATGGCCTTGTTAAGCCCAGTTATGGTGGCTTCCAAAAAAGCAATTACTAGAAATTGAAAATCAAAGTCTAAACCAACGTTACTAGAAGCAGTAAAGATAGTAACAGAGATAAAATAACTGGAATTGGGATCTTTAGAAAAAGGTAGGAACAAATTACATAGGAAAAATGGGAATTGTGGGATCAATACATGCAGAAGAGGAACAAGGTTTAAAAGAAAGCAGGATTTGAATGAGGTATGTAATGTTTAACTGACAAAGACTGGATATATTATAAGTGATGTATAATGTCTGCATCCATGATTACATCAGCAAGGTTTGTAATGTATACTGTTTGCAACTGAAATTGCATCAGTATGGTTTGTTTTCATTTATGTGAATGTAATTTTTGTCTCACTTATAGTATGTACAGACTTCTTCAGAATAAACTGATACTGCAAAAAGCTCCTTTTAAAACAACTCCATGTGACATTGCACTTAAAAATATCCAATTAAATGTCAAACCAATTAGTTATTATACATAAAACACTTATGCTGTGAAACCTAAACATATGCTAATATAAATACTCTGTCCAACTCTTATAGCACTTTTGAGACGGATATCATTAAATCTTGTAAAGTTCTCAACATCTCATTTCAATTACCGCTGTAGTTTCTTTAACTCCAGCTTTGCTGTAATCACCTCCTCTAGTATCTAGTCTAACCACATCTGTTACAAAACATGAATTTTTTTAAGGACTTATGAACCACGGAATGTTAATATAAGGTGCTATTTGCATTCCCAAACCTCATGGCATTTGTGTGCTTACATAAACACTGCAACACCTTCATAACAGTCTTGTTCACACAGAAGCTACCTCAGCCATCAAATCTTGCCAAGTATACTACCCCTCTGGAATTACAAGTGAATTGACCAATTGCTCCCTATGTCTGGCCTAAATGTTTCAAACTTAAAAACGGACCCTCTTCAAAGTATTTATAAAAGTTACACTAAACATCTTCAGTTTCAGGATGCCAAGTTCTTTGCATTCTTACTTTATCTCTAAGTTGCAAATCTGGCAGCTTCTGCAGAATTTACAAATGGATGAATGTAAAGTGGACAAGTTCAGATTCAAATGCCACCCCTCTAAAATGATATCCTTAACTGCTACTCCCCATAGAGAATCTGTGCATGTTCAACTTTGTGCCTGTTTTGCAGTTTCTATTATCTCTCTATCTCTTTCTCTCTCTCTATCGATTATTGGGAAAGTCCAACTGGGATTTCAGTGGGGAGAAAAGCTCTACATTAAATACCAATTATAACATACATACACACACACACACATATATATATATATATATATATATATATATATATATATATATATACATACATATATACATATATACATATATATATATATATATATATATATATATACACACACACACACACACACACATATACATATAAATATATATATATATATATATATATAAACATACACACACACACACATGTATGCGTCTACTTCATATAATCGAAATGCCACCTATCCGAATTTTAAAAAACGAGATGACAACACCGAAGTTGCATTTGAACGAACACTCACATTATCAATTGTGTAGCCAGGGAAAGGGGGCAGTCGGCTAACATTTGCGAGTTTGCCCTTCTCCCCACTATAGTGCGATCTCAGAGTTGGTATATTTACTTAGGGGGAGTGGGGGGCACAGCTGCCCACACAAGGGTGTGTGGGGGAGAAGCCCCCCACTTGGATGGATATGACATGCTTTGGTATGTTTTTTTTGTTCGTGTTGGCCGACTGCCTCCTTTCCCTTGTTAGACTGTCGGCAATGTGAGTGTTCGTTCAAATGCAACTTCGGTGTTATCATCTCAGTTATTTAAAATTCGGGTACGTGAAGCAGATCCATATATATATATATATATATATATATATATATATATATATATATATATATAGATAGATAGATATAAAATACAGTTACATGATATCAGAAGAAATACAAAACAGAAAAGTGAGTGAAAGTTAACAGATCATTTTAAAGTGTAGACACAAGAGAAAAAGCATTACAATAGCTTACATAAACATCATTTATAAAGAGGGCATGCACATAGCTTGCATGGGTGTTGACAGTGTTGCTTGTTCATTTGAAATACACAGAGGCTTGTACATAGTAGACAGAAATATAACATTACAAAAAAACTTGTTACTACCTACAATTTCTAGCAATTAAAGTAATGAAGAGGCAGCTTAACTATGTAATTATTGGAAAGAGAGGAAGGTGGTTGATACAGTATTATATATTAGCAGTACAACTATAAATGTATCATTACATTTAAGATTGAGCAGTAATTATGAAAGTGAGAATAGTTTTAACTTTTCATAGGTTTAATGACGCACAATATTAAAACTAACTTGTGTCGTGATTTGAAATGGGATCTTGCACTTTTTTTATACATTCAAATGGCAGTAACATTGACTCAATGGCTTTACTTGGTGACTGAATATATTAGTGTGCACATAGCTCCATTTTCTCTGCAGTTCAACATTTTGTAGTTTAATTCTCAGCAATTCTTGCCAACAATTTCATGGGCACACATCTAATTGCCTCTGATGTATTTTCATACCTTAGTGTTTCAACTCTTTTCACTTTAATAGTATCCTGCAAAGCTATTTGTTCTTACAATTCATTTTCATGATTCTGTTCAACAAGGAAATTCTTTCAGAGCAAACTTGTCTTTTACAGATCTTTGCAAAAAAAAAAACAGATTTTACAAACTGATTAAAAGCAGTACCAATACTTCCTCTTTTTCTTATGGCCACATTAAGTACAAAAGACATGAATGTCAAATACATCATGTTTCTTGTGTGCCTTTGGCTCTTTTTCTTGTCTTCCTTTCTGTTACAACAAATTCTCTCTCACTTTACTTTTCATTTTTGCCTTTTATTTGTTTCATTTTAGCTTACATGCATCCATTTCTTGGGCTGTGTCTTTCAGCTCTCTGCTAATTGATTACACTTGTTTTACATGCTACCACATCTACTGATAAGACCAGGCCTGTTTTTAATAGCCTGCTCCTGTTTACTTACTTCTTATATGGTCATAGGTGTTTAGTAGGCTAATGACAACAAGGGCCTTTTTAAGCCTGGCCATGCACCCCAAATCTCTGACAAGTTACCTTTGATAAGTGTAAGCATGGGCCTCTTATACACAAACTCTTCAGAATAAGACTCGTGCAACTCACTGGACTCACAGTTTTGGCTCTATTAATTTGTTTAGTCATAGAATGGTGAATAAATGGCAGATTCTTTCTAGGCTTATGAAAACTTCAGAAATTCTCTCTCAATGGCTGCTGTTTTGTCTTTGTTCTCTTCTATAAAAGAAAACAAAATATCTCTAATGGCTGTTACTTTGCCTCTCTCCTCTTCAACAGAAGTAAAAACTGTTAGCTTCAAGGCTTCTTTCCCCAATGATTGTGGCATACTGCACTGTTTCAGGCTTTTTCAAACAAAACCTCTCTAATGGCTGTTACTTTGCCTCTCTCCTCTTCAACAGAAGTAAAAACTGTTAGCTTCAAGGCTTCTTTCCCCAATGATTGTGGCATACTGCACTGTTTCAGGCTTCTTGAGTATTTCAAACACTTTGAGGTACTGACTTTCTGGATCACAAGCTTCTAGCTTGTTGCTGCCTTGCCTTGCAGTGAGAAAATTCCTTGTGGTTAGAGTTATGTTTCCACTGAGAATTATACTCCCAAAACAAATGCTTAAAAACAAAAGTATTTATTCACTTCAGTAAATATTTTTCTACATGCTGACACCATGCAGCATATGGATGTTGCATTTTTGATGCACAGCAAAGGCAAAAATAACCAAAAATGTATATTGAACAGGTTTGCTATGAGAAATGAAAAACAAACAACATAAAAAATTACATAAATAGCATAACAAAAGATCTAAATTGACCGCTCCATCCTCTTTACCACTGGGACAAAGAGAAAACTTTCTTAGGCTAGCAAGCCCCTCCTCTTTTTCAGAAAAATCTCAGCTAAGGACTCGTCTCCAGATTTTTGGCATCCACACAAAGTGGAATCTAAGCAAACAAATTATACAAAATAAAATGCATAGAAGGTCATAGGATCTGTTTCGCCTAAGCAGAACATAGAAGGGTGATTTTGGTAAAGACAAAGGAGCTAAGAGTCCAGATCTACATTTAACAGAAGTGCGTAACTCATGTCGGAGACTGGAATTCCATCCTCTATACAATACAACTGTTTTGGAGCTTACCAAAACAGTAGATGCCCTACTTATCACTGTTGCAGTATTCCTTACAATGAGGACATTCTGTCGAATTAGCCATACATATGTCTAGCATACCAAAGCCTGATCAGAATTGAGCAACTCATACAAATAAGAAAAAACAGTTGGAATACCCTCTAGAAGAGGGTCTTGTTCAGTGATGTGACATCAAGAAGAAATTATTTTCTACTTTGCAACATAACAGTTTCTAGAAGTGGGTTTGCTGGCCTCACAAAAAACCTGGTGGCGAAAAAGAATCAATATTCTATAATCCAGAGAGTCAATTTTAGGGTTAGAAGATGAGTGTGAATTAGAGAGTCTTTGTCCTGTGTGAGTGGATCCATCCTATGTGGTAACTTGTGATGATTATCCTTGGCCTGGTGAAAAAGAAGGGGAACCGATGCTGTCTGAGCCAAAATGCAGACTGCATTTCAAAAGGGAAATAATTCACTCATTTGGGTATTCGCTATTATGACAGTTCGACTTTTACTGGTTGATGAAAAGTCGTTCGATATTACGGTTTTTCAATAATGTAATATACACCCGGGGATCCTTCTGATTCATCCAGGTCGGTGTCCGAGGTGATAGACTCATCCGGGGAGTCTACGTGCTTCCTCTTGCACAATCTGTTCTGAGGGACCTCCTCAGAGGGGTACTCCAGGGAAGTTTCGGAAGAGATAGATTCACCCACTGGGGCCTCCTGGGGCTTAGGGTTTCTGCGCTTGGGAGGGAGCGGTGGGGCTGAGACCAACACAGGCACTTTTGGGGGAAGAGTACTTGAACCAGACAGTGCAGTCTGAGGTGACAGCACTCCATCCATCAGCTCAAAAGCCCCCTCGCCCTGATCTGAGGAGGTCCTAGGCTCCAAAGAGCCGGAAGACCAACCCTGAAGTAGAGCAGTTGGCTCCAAAGCTGATGTAGGAGCCGAGCTCAACTAAACCACGGCCTGAGATGTAGAATTGGGTCAGACAACTGTCCGATCCGACTCTCCTCCCAGTCCCGATGGGAGAACGTCGGCTCCTAGACTCCTCAAATTCCAATGGAATCGAGCCAGTCAGTGCAGATGTCGGAACAGATGATCCTGTAGGGGGTCTCGGTTCCAACAGTTTCACTACGATCGGACTCAAGTGCTCTGGCTCCAAAACCCCAAGTCGGGTCAGAGGAGGAACTGAAGAAGGGGAAGGAGTCTTTGTTGGCTGCAGTTCCATTTGGGTCAGAGTCGACAGAATTTTTGCCAGCGCCGATGTTTGAAGGAATCTCTTCACCACTCACTCCACATCATTGTCCGATAAGCTCCTGGAGGATCAGGAGGACTAAGATGGTGACCTCGCTCTCTGTACGTGTTACCTGTTCCAATACTGGGAACCGGCCCCTAAACTGAAACTCCATCGGCTCCGGAACTGCAGTTGGAACAGACGAGGGAGACTTTCCGGGAGTCCTTGGTTCAAGCCAGATTGCATTGCCACAATTTTTTAGGTGGCTGTGAGGCTGCAGCTGAAGTAGAAGTCCTTTTACTCAACTTCTCAGATTTTGAAGAAGGGGATTTTTCAGAAGATTTAGAGCTCTGAGACCCTTCCAAAGCCTCTGAGAAAGGGATCTTCAGTAGTCCTCTGACTATTAACTTATTTTTGCACTCTAAAAGCACTCTGCTGCTAAATGCACGACAAAAGGCACAAGATTCTTGCAAATGTAGGGCCCTCTGACAATAAACACAACTGGTGTGTCCATCTGTAAGTGACATCATCTGATTACATCGGTCACATTTCTTGAAACCAGAAGGTTTCGGGTCTTTAGACATGTCTAAAACTAAGGAGCTATACAAAAACTATGCTAATATGTAACTCTATGAAAAGTCAACTCTGTACCCTGTACGCTAGTGTCAGAGCAAAGTACCACTACACCATTTAAGCTTGAAAAATGATGGAAACTTAAAGATATTATATAGCACACAAGCAAGTAGTCTATGAAAAAAGACAAACCAAGTTTGAAAACTATTATACATGTAAAAAGGTTTTTTTTTTTTTTTTTTTTTTTTTTAACAAGAAGCTTAAACTCTTTACTAAACAACAGTTAGACTTCAGGGAAGAAGTCCTCTAATTTAAACGGACTCTCCTCACAAGCAATGAAGGGAAGAAAAAACGGAAAGGGTAGGGGAGTGTCTCTCTAAGGTAAACAGACTGCGAGTAGCCCTCTAACTTAAACGAGCTATCTATAAGGGGACAAAAAGCTCTCTAACTAAAAAAGAGCTTACAAAAGGGGATAGGGAACTATAAATGACAAATACAGACAGGCCTGATAAGAAAAATCAATAAAGGCTGACAACATGAAGAGACAGGGAAAAACAGTAAAGTATTGGACTAACAACCCTGCTAATACCAAAAAACTCAAACGCTCATGGAAACACAACAAATTACAACAAGGGAAAAGGTAGAAGATAAAATATCACTTAGCCAAGAGCCAGTCAGTAGTCACCTGATCTGCTTGAGTGGCAAACGAGATCTGGGTAATCTTCCTGGAGCATCACGGGATAGGGTATAGCCTCGAGCTAGTGGAAGACCTCGAGCTTACTATACGGCCGGCTCAGAACAGGGGATCAGTTCCAAACCCAACCAGCATAGAATGAAAGCGAGATAAAACAACATAACATCATTGCAAATTCCAGATCCTACAGAAGAACCTTTAGAGAGGGAGCGTGAATAAGAAGGCCATCCAGACAGGGAAAATTCTGAACACCAGGGTATCTATAAAAACTACGACTAAAGTTAGACATGAAGTAAAAACCCTTGGTGCTGTAGGAGGACCCAAAGGCAAAACACAGAACAATGTAAGAAAGATGTAGAGAACTGTAAAAATGTCCTGAAGAGAGGATATAAAGATATATGTAGATATGTATCCTTCATGTCTAGAGAAACCAGAAAAGTGTGAGGCAAAAGTATAGAGAAGAGAGACTGGAAAGTCAACATTTTGAAATAAGGAACTTTTAGAAATGTGTTGAGAAAAGAAAGGTCCAGAATTTGTCTCCAATAGCCCTCCTATCCCCTCTGGCTAGGGTACACCAACTGAATAGTAGCTTGAGACAAGAGATCCTGAAGAGGAGGAGGAACATGAGGCAACTGGCAAGGAGAAGGTTGAGAAATCCATGAAAAGGAAAGAAAGGACTTCGACACCATGAAATAGTCATTGTGAATTATTTTACAGGACCCAAGAGAGTCTGTTGTGATCTGCTGTCAAATGGGAAAGGACAGAGTTAACCTTTGGAAAAGAGGTATCTGGATGAGGGGAAGATGATAACTGTCAAATGGAAGCTACTTGTCTTGAAAGAAGACTTTTGTCTCCTGGAACTCTGACCACGTTTAACAGAAAAAAAAAACCTTCTCAGATGGTCTTTTACCCTTTAAAATCTGATTAGGATGTTTTTTTTCCAAACATGTTTATTAAATTTTCACATATGACAAAGGCAATCTTACATTTATATAAATGAAAAACATACAAAATGAAACCACTTTAGTTGCGAACAGTTTGCATCACAGACACCACTGAAACAACTGCAGTTGCAAACATTATATATCACTGATAAACCATCCAGACATAGTCAAGTCAAGCATTACAAGGCTCATTCAAATCCTGCCTCTTAAACCTCATTCCTGCTCTGCATATACTGTTCCCACAATTCCCATTTTTTCCTATGTAGTTTGCTCCTTCCCTTTTCTAAAGATCCCAATTCCAGTTGTTTTATCTCCGTTACTATATTCACTACTTCTAGTAAAGTTGGTCCAGACTTTGATTTCCATTTTCTAGTAATTGCTTTTTTGGCAGCCACCATGATTAGACTTTAGGCAATTCCGATTCTGTAGCATAACTCAAAAAAATCATCTCCCCAGTCAGTCGAATCTGCTCACCCAGCAGCCCTGACAGAGCGGTAGGAAAGGGAATCCTTTAAGTCTGACAGCTCGTTACACTCTCAAAAAATATGTTCAGTGCTACCTCTTTCTTGCCTGTCACACCTCCAACATTTGCTATCCACTTGAGGAAAAATTCTCTGGAGTCTACTTGGGGTACAAAATTACCTATGTAAACACTTCCAGGCAACGATCCTAAATCTTCTAGATTTTGTTGCATATTTGACAGATATACATACATTCCCCCATTATTTATTTGTGAATTGCTTATCCAATCGCTCTTCCCAATACTTTCTAAGCATCTCTGATTGATTCTTATAGTTATGCAGTATTTTATGTGCTTTACTAATTATTCCTTTATTAATGGAAGCTTCTGTTCTACAGTCTATTAAATACTCTACCAGCGCTGGTCTTTCATTTAGGATCCCATATTTCTTTCTCTTTGCCTGTACTCTGACATCAATCCTGGATACGGAAGGCAATATCTAACCTGCAGTCCAAATAAATTCCTGGCCTCTTCCCATTCTATTACCTTTCCCTTTCCAGTTATTTGCTCCTTTCCCAGTTTTCTTCCAGTAAACTCTAGCCCCCTCTTACCTATTATCTGTATTCCTGACCATAGTCATTCCTATTGGCAAAAATATCTTTTCTCCACTCTCATGCTGGTTTGGTTCTTAGAATACTTCCTGTTATTTTATGAATACAATGCTCTGCACAATTTTGGTTGTTGTTCTTAAGAGTCTGCATCCAAAATCCCAAGCTCTCCTTATTTCTTGAGCTTCCTCTCTGTGTCAGTATCATTCCTTTCCACTTTGAATTATAGTTTTCTGCTTGTGTTATGTATAAGAGCCTTAACTGTGTTGCTCTAAAATGCCCCCTCAAAGTAGGTAATCCTACTCCGCCTTGTTCTATCGGTAGAATTAGCTTATACCACTTGTCTCTTGCTGTCTTCCCTTCCCAGATAAAATCCTTCAACTCTTTTTTTAACTGCTATCCACAATTTCTCCGGTTGATAAAAGTATGCCTGACCTGTGTATAAGACTAAAGAGACTAAACACATTTTAATGGCTTGTATCTTACTATTCATATAACAAAACTTCCAGTATCTCAATTTTTGTACTGTCTTCTTAGTCTCTTCCCACATATCCTTAGCTGCCACCACAAAGTCATTTCTAATCCATACTCCTAAATACTTCATTTTATCATGTCCCCATAAATATGGATATTTCTGGACCAATTTGTGTGTGGATACATAATTTACCACTACTGTCTTTGTTTTAGCTTCATTAATTTTGTATCCTGAGATGATCAGAAACTGCCTTAAAATGTTCCACAACACTGCAATGTCCCTTTCTGGTTTTGTCATTTATAAAATAATATCATCTGCAAATAGAGCCAGCTTTTCCTGACTACCATAGCAATGATATCCCTGAATTTCTGAGTCCCTTGTTTTCTTTGATAATGGTTCTAAATATAATGCAAATAAAGAGGAAAGTGGAACACCATGCCTGGTTCTACTTTAACAGAAATTGGAGAGGGCCCCATCCACTTTAATTCGTGCCTCCGATCCCTCATATATTCTTCTAATCAAGCTTATGATTGTATCAGAGAAAGCAGATGCTTCCACTGCCCTGCTCATGAAGCTCCAGTCTACTCTGTCAAATGCTTTCTCTGCATCAAGACCCACCAATAAAAGTGGTACTTTTTTACATTTTGCTTCCCTCTGGCTCATCAGTGTTCTGTTAACATTGTCAAATGTTTGCCTCCCCACCACAAAAACACACTGATCCATATCTAACAATTCTGGCATCAGTTTTGGTATTATTTTAGCCATTACAGACAAACACTTTATAATCATGGTTTAGTATTGAACTATTACTGTTACCAGTGCCTTCTTCCAGGATGCTGGTGCTTCTCCTCCTCTTAAAATACTGTTAAACAAAACCTTCGAGATCTTTATCAGTTTTTTTCTCTCCTACCTTCCAAACTTCCACAGGAATACCATCTATTACTGGGGACTTTCCTGTAGACTGGTTATTCAGACATATTTATCTCATCTACCTCTAACTTTGGCATATTTAATTCTTCCGTAAATATTTCCATTTGTACCTTTTCTTGATTTCCATATTTCTCTGCTTTATACAAATTTTCATAAAATTACAGAAATATTTCTAATACTTCTACAGAGCATCTTGTTATAGGCTCCCTAAGCTTGGTGACTGCCCTTTAAACTTTCTGTTGTCTAAGTTGTGCTAAAAGTTTTTGTGCTCTAGAATTATTATCAAAAACAGCTGCTTAGCAGCAATCTTTCTAAACTTATGCATATTATCAAGGTAATCCCTTATATTCTGTTTAGCATTCTGCAGTTGCTCCTTTTTTTGTTCTGAGAGATTCCCCCTATTTTGCAATACTTTTAACATTTGTCAGTCCCTGTAAGTAATTCTTGTTACTGCTTAACACCATCTCCCTTTGTTTGATTTCCAACCTAGTTTTAAACTCCACTTTAATTTTACCCACTCCTTAGATATGTTTTCAGAAGATAATTCTATCTTCTATGGTAGCTCCTGAATTAATTCCACAACTCATTCCTTAAATTCTTCACTTTTCAACTGATAGGTGGGAAAGCGCCAGTGTCTCATTTTTATTACATTACCATTCGTTTTTATTTTAGTTATTTTTGGTGCATGATCTGAAATAGCTATTGGGTGCATTTTAAGACTTTCAATTAAATGCACATGTTCCTGTGAGATATAATATCTATCTAGCCTAGCTTTTGTATCTCGTTGAGTAATATATAAATTCACTCCGAACTCCAAGTACTGAATACACATCTTCCATGCCAAATATTTTCATAAATTTCTTCAAAAATCTACCCTCCTTTGTTATATTTTCCCTTCTAGGCCCCCCCAGACACATCTTCACTGTTGCAAACCAAATTCCAGTCTCCACCTATCAGTAATATTCCTTGCTGAAAGCTTATTTCTCCCAGAATTTTCTTAAGCTCCAATATAGCAGTTTTAGGGGGGATGTAAATACATGCCAGTGTAATCCTCCTCCCTAGCCAGTAGCCCCTTAGTACTATATATCTCTTCCATTATCTTTTTTCCCTCTTCTATCACTGTTAGAGCTCTCTTTTCCTTTGTCCCAGATATTCTGCTGAATAACCATGTTTAAAACCTTTCTTTATTAAGTTCACATATTCAGTTTTTTCCAGGTGTGTCTCCTGTAGCCAGGGTTGCCCATGTAGGGACAAACAAAAGTGAAGACTAAAAAAAAAGTCTTTAACTGTAAGTGAAGACAAAAAAGGTCTTCCACGCCAGGGTCTTTAGCTCTGTTTATTTTTCATAAGCACAGAGCTGCTTCTGTTTAATGTGAAACATCGCAGTTCTGCATTAAACAGAAGTAGCTCTGTTTTGCTATTTTTTGATTGGCCCGTATACCGGTATACGGGCCAATCAAAAATGACTAAACATGGAGTTACTTCTGTTTAATGCAGAACATCGCAGTTCTGCATTAAACAGAAGTAGCTCTGTTTTGCTATTTTTTGATTGGCCCGTATACCGGTATACGGGCCAATCAAAAATCACTAAACATGCAGCTACTTCTGTTTAATGCGGAACATCGACAACTAAAAAAAAAAACAAAGTGGAGGCTTCCCGGGATTTAAACCGGCAGTGCGGGACTCGGGATCAGGCTGCTGATCTCTGGACAGTCCCGCCCAAATAGGGACATCTGGCAACCTTACCTGTAGCACAGCTATTTGCACTCTACATTTTTTTACATAGTTCACTACTCTTTCTTGTTTGTATTTATAAGACCATTCACACTGAAAGACATTTTCTTATATAGTTATTACCACATTTTGTACATAGCTGTTTTGCCAAATGTCTAGGTCCAGCTTTTATGTTATATGTATATACTGTTCGGTAGGTTGGTCTTTTATACAGTTGTTTCATGTCATATCCATTTACGCCTCTGTCACATCTTACACAATTTTTTGTTTTTTTGAAAGCCCTAAAACACAATAACCCCCCCCCCCCAAAAAAAAACCTCCTAAAACCTATGAACGTAACAATAACACAAAAAATATGTACATCTTCAAATATTGAAGTTTTTGCTACCTAATAAGAACATAAGTTCTAAGTTGATAGACACACATACAGGCTAAAGTTAACCAAAAAGAAAGGTTAGTCATGCTAAGATGCATGATACAGCCTGTGCTATTAAGTAAGTGATATTTGATGTTGTATATCTTTATAACTATCCCAGTTGAGAAAACACTTGAATGTTTTCAGTAAACACTTTCTCCAAACCATTTCTCTTCATGAAATTGTTTTCTAGTGGCATGTAAACCAGGCACAAAACTGCTAAGGGTATCTTGTTTATCAGGAAAGAAAAGCCTTACAATATTCAGTATTTTTTTTTCCATTTACATTACACGCTTTGTAATAAACTTGTTACTGGAGAACGCCTAGGATTTTTACTTAGTCATTTCCCTATGCAAGCATGGGAAAAAAACACACTGATTTTTCTTTTATCATACTCTCTTAACCGGACCCTTCTGCTCTCCCTCATCTACTCCCCTCCTCATTTGTTTACATTGCATTGCCTACATTTCTCAAAACTGAACAAAGAAAAAGAGAGAATAAAGGCGAACAAGAAAAAATAAAAGAACCTGTTTATATTAGTATCCCCATTGTATAAAAAAACTAGAACTTTAATTCAAGTCTGTTTTTTTTTATTATTTTTAAAGCTGTCACACCTGGGAAAACCCGACTGTTTTTGGGGAACATTATGTCCTAGTCAATCTCTCTGTTCTTTTTTCTTCTTTTCCCTCAAACAACTCCCTTCCACCAGACTGCCTCCAGTTTCTCTTTATCAGATTGTCTCCATGGAGGCATGACAACCAGCTGCAGAAATGCTACTTAGTATACATATTTGGAAATACTAGAAAAAAGCCTTATAATATTCAATATTCTTTTTTCATTTACTTGCTCTCCGTCTTAAAACAAAGGTCCTTAATCAGTCATTTCCCCATGCAAGAATGAAAAAAGCACATGGATTTGAACTCTGTCATGCCCCCTTTACCAGGCTCCCTTTTTCCTTTTTTTTCTTTTCTTTTTAAAATCATTACATTTTCTATGTTTCTCAAAACTGTGCAAGAAGAAAAAGAGAAGCGGGGAAAAAACAAAAAAAAAAAAAAAAAACAAAAAAACAAAACAAAACAAAAAAACACACCAGTTGTTTATAATCCCTATTACACCCAAAAATAGCATGCAAAGAAAACCATGTAATGCAGATACAGTACTATTACAAAAATAAAATGTTTTCTTTACTTACAGCTAGCGTTCTTCCCCTCCCCAAAGCATTTTTACAAACATTAATGACATGAAGCAGGGGATATACTTTAGAGTCCTCATTTTATTACCATTCTTCTTCATGACCCAAATCCTGTCTCTGCTTCACTTCCAACGTACTCCCGATTCTTCTAGTCAACTCACGTGCTCCCTTCCTTCTCTCCAACATTTTCAGTTGAAATACTGGAAAAGGTTTCACAGGTATAGTCTCTCTGTGGCCTTCATTACCAGAGGAACAAGAAGCAGAATCTCCTTGTGTTTCACAGCTCAGTTTTTGTTGGACAAACTTTTGTATTTCCTCCTTAGCATGCACATCATCAAAAAATGATTTTGTCCCTCCAGGGAAGAATACCTTGAAGACAGCTGGATAGAGTAGTTTGAATCTCACACCTGCTTCAGGACATTCTCTGAACAGATGAATGAATTCACTTCTCTTTTGCCTGGTGTACAATGAGTAATCATTCCCCACACTCTATTGTCTCCTACTTTTTGGAATTTGTTCTTCTGCCACAGTTTTGACAAAATCAACTCTTTCTGCTGGTAGGATTGCTTCATTACTATTAAAGGTCTAGGTTGCTTTCTTATAGCTAGATTTGGAGCATAGACACAATGTGCCCGTTCAACTAATAAGTCCTGCTGTGGAACACCAGTCCAGTTGCTTATTTCTGGTTTCATAAATTTAATGTAGTCTGTTCCTTCCAGCTTCTCTGGTACAACTGAAAATCTCACGTTTTCCCTATGTGCTCTGTCCTCTAATGTATTACTTTTTGAAACATCTCTTCCTGATCAGTCTCATATTCAGCCAGCCTTTTCTTCATTTTGACCTCTGATTCTGATTTTTGTAGCTTTATCATCTCACCTGAATATCTATTTAAAGATTCTTCCATTTGTTCCAGCCTTTTGTTTGTGTTGATATACTCTGTCAGTGTTTTGTTTATTTTAACCAGGTCTGTATGCAGTTATCTTGTATCATCCCATAGATTACTGGAAGTCATGTCTGAAGGTTGCATTACTTTTTTCTGAACAGGTGCAGAACTCTTCCTCACTTTTTGTAGCTGATTTTTTCCAGGTCATCTGTATTTCTTTATTTCTGGCATCCCTGCAGTGTACTTACTAGCCAGTTACTGAAACTCACCCATAAATACAAATCTACTGGCCTTCTCTTCTGAATTTCTGCTTTCACACTGGGAGAGCTAGAAACAAGCTGTTACTCATTATGCAGATGTCTTAGAACTCCTGCTTAGGATGCTTATGCACAAAGGGACTTGTTCTAGAAGGGTAATTACTCTGATATTAATGAAAAGGCAAAAGGAAAAACAGTTTAAGATCTTCCATAACCTTCGTCTTGCAAAGCTTTAGAAAGATCCACAGTAGCACAGACAAATAGATTTTGTGTATTGCGAGGGGAATCTAATAACTCTGTCCTCACATACTCTGAAAGAGACTGCAGCTGAAGTCAGACATACCTTCTAATGACTCACCCTGACACAGCTGCCGTAGATGAAGCATCAGTAGCATCATAACTGCATTTAATGGAATGGTGAGCTATTTGCAAAGCAAAACTCAGTAAAGAGTCAGACTTGGGCATATCAGCTTACTCACCCACAGTCTGGCAAAAAGGGCAAGCACATATCTAGCTATAAGAGTCTGGTAATTGATGGCCTAAAAGCAAAGCTAATAGATGTATACACCTTATAACCATACCTATCCATGACTCTACTGTCTTTGTATGATAGTAGGAGTTTGGAAGATGCAAGCAACTTAGTAGACTTGTTAGTTGAGAGGGAAATTGCTGAAGGGTCTGATGAAGGATTATTACATAAAAAAACTTTTGAGCCTCAGGAACATTACAGAATCTTTTTTTTTTTTTTTAGAAGCAGGAAGCTGAGACTCAGGGGCTTGCGAAGCAGACAAAAAAGTGTCCAAGACAGCTTCCAAAACAGGAGGAACTGTGGAATGTCTAGAGGAATCAATCTGTAACAGATCATAGTACCTTTTCTGGATGTCAGATATCGGAGAGCTTTTCAAATTAAAATGTTTCAACATTTTAAGAATGATATCCCAAAAGAAAGTTCTTCTACCAGGGAGTCAAGGAAAAAATATCCTCCTTATCAGATCCCAAAGCAATAGGAGAATGAATCTGGGAAGAATAAGACAAAGATTCCTCTGCAGAATCCAACTCTTCCTCATCATCAGAGGAAGTAGACTTGCTAGGTATTTTAGTGGGGTCTATATTAAATCAGCGAATGCTGATTTATCGACCTTTTAAGAGTGAAAGCAGACAATCATGAAGACACAGAACAGCGATTTTTTCCCAGGGGGAAAAAAATCTCTGGGCCGTTTTCGGGACTTTGCCATTTCCTCCACTGTGGTGCATTCTCGGAGTTGGTATATTTAAGTAGTGGGGGTGGGTGGGCAAAGCCCCCGACTTGTATTTTGTGTTTTGAACTTTTTTTTTTTTTTGTGGAACAGCGATTTTTTTCCCTGGGGAAAAAAATCACTGTTCCATGTCTTCGAGATTGTCAGCTTTCACTCTTAAAGGGTCGATAAATCAGCATGCACTATTTTAAGCATTCGCTGATTTAACATAGACCCTTTTGGTGGGAGTGGAAGGAGGAAAATTAATAAGGGGAAGGGATTGACCAACCTTGTGGAGTTTTCAAAACCATAAGTGCTTTAAAAAGACCTTGGATGAAAACTTGCCACTCGTTTTAGAGGTGTTCATCATGTCCTTTGCCTTTTTTTTTTTTTTTTTTTTTTTTTTTTACAGGAACATCTGCCCTGATAAACCAAGGAGGTTCTGAACCTTGTCTTACCTCTATGAGCAAACCCAGTATCGCTTCCCTTATCCTCCTAGGCCCTTCAGAAATTATTAGCATTGGTTTGTCCCCACCCTTTCTCATAGGTTCATAGGTTCATACTAGGCTATCTGCCCTAGGGCATTTATAAGCCTAGCCAGAATGTGTTTGGCTTTCGCCACCCATTTTAACTTTATTTTGCTATGCCCTTTTTCGAGGTTAGTATACTGTGCCTCTGTCCAACAGTGACACAGAAGTGATACCCGGGGTAAACCTATGATCTCCCATCCACTCATCAAGATTCCTCTTGAAGAGAGTCAATGAGGGACTCTGCCTAACCTGGACTGGGATTTTATTCCAGAGTGAAGGGAGCCTCTGGGTTATGAATCTGTCCCTCCAGCATGTCCTATTTATTTCAGTGCTGAGGTTCAAGTCTCTCAGGCGCGTAGCTCGATGGGATTTGGATTTTCTGAGGTGCAGCATGTCCATTAATTCTGGGTTAGACATGGCTTTATACGTCAGGCACAGATCGCCTCTGAACAGGCGGTATATGCCACTGAGTAGAGCTGGAGTTTCTTTAACCGGGCAGCATATGGCATCTGTTTGAGCCCTTTGATCCTCTTGGTAAGGTACTTTTGGGGTCTTTCCAGTTGCTGCAGGTGTCTGGTAAGGTACATTCCAAAAGGGGCATTGTACTCAATTATGGGCCTGATGAGGGATGAGTAAAGAGGCACGATGACCTCCCCTGATCTAGATGTGAATCCCTTCATGATTAGGTGGGCTATATAAAATGTTTATCTAACCACTTTGGCCACGTGGTTGTCAAATGAGAGATTGCTATCAACTTGGGTCCCCAAGGTCCCTAATTACTTCTTCTGTACTTAATGGATTACCAACTATGTGGTAATTTGTGGGCACTTTGTTTTTGCCAAAGGGGATGACTATACACTTTTTGGCATTTAGCTTGAGGCCATGGCTCTGGCACCAGTTGTCTGTTTCTATGAGGCCCTTTTGGAGGATGCTTGTGTCGGCTGGAGAGTCGATTATGGCGCCCAGTTTGCAGTCAGCCACAGTCCTTCCGTGTTGGCCTGTACCTCCGAGAAATATATACTGAACAAGAGAGGTCCCAGGACTGAGCCTTGTGGGACACCACTTGTAACTGGTCCCTAACAGATACCAGTTCTGACTTAGATGAAGTGTGAATGGCATGCCCCATGTCAGCCTCCAACAAGGTTGTAAAAAAGGAGCAAAGGTCAGAAAAGTACAGTTGTGTACCTACCATAAATGTAGATGTTCAAGTGTATTCAGTGTTGCAGTCATTACTCTTGGGTTATCCTGCTGGCAGGCTACCCGCAGTCGGCCAGAATTCCAAAGTCTAGGTCTAGCGTCTGTTGCTGCCGCCTCTTCCTGACATCAGTGCGCCAGGGGCATAAAAGATGCAGCCGACGCCATTTTCTTCAGTTTTTCTTGCCCCAGATGTCAGGTGCCCCCAAAATGGTAGGCTAAAAATATTATGCCAATAATTATGCATGCAGTAAAATAAACATTTCCTTCATCTACAAGCAAATACACCACATAGGTTGTATAAGATAGAGAAGTATAGGTAAGTCCCAGCAAAGAAAAGGGGGATGGAGGGTGGGTAACCTGGACTGCAACAGTGAATACACTCGAACATCTACATTTATGGTAGGTACACAACTGTACTATGTTCATCGTGTTTCACTGTTGCAGTCATTACTCTTGGGTTGAATCCCAAAGCTGAGGTAGGGTGGCTGGGTGTAAACAGGATTAGGAGTGGCTATGGGGCCCTGCAGAAATGCAGTGGCAAAGCCTGCTCTGGATTAAGAGTAGAGAGGTAAATGGTAGTGCTTTGTAAAAGTGTGCACTGAACTCCAAGTTGCAGCCTCTAAAATGTCTATGGTTGGTACTCCTCTAATAAAGGCTGCTGAAGTGGCTGCTGCCCTGGTAGAATGAGGCCTAATGCCCTTGGGCACTGATTTGCCATGTTGTGTGTAGCAGAAACGAATGCAGTGGCCTATCCATTTTGAAATAGTCTGTTTTGAGATAGGCTTTCCTTGAGATCCTGCAGCATATGCCACTAAAAGTTCCTCAGTTTTTCTGAAAGCTTTAGTTCTGTCCAAGTAGAAGCATAGTTGTCTGTGTATGTCCAGAATGCAGAAGTCTCTCACCCTTATTCTGTGGGTTGGATAAAGGTAGGCAAATGAATGGTTTGGGTAAGGGCCACACTGGACACTACACCTTAGGCATAAATGTTGGGTTCGTCCTTAGAGAAACCCTGTCTGGATGGAAAATGATGAAAGGTTCCACAGCCATGAGTGCCTGTAACTCTGAAACTCGTCTTGCAGAGGTTATTGCTAGGAGCATAGCTGTTTTCCAAAATAAAAACTTTATAGCAGCTGTATTGGCTGGCTCAAAAGGCGACTGTGTGAGTTTTTCCAAGACATAATTGAGGTCCCATGCGGGTACTGACGCTCTCCTTGGAGGTCTTATGTTTTTGGCCCCTCTGAGGTACTGCCTTAGCAGTGGATGGGAAAAAATAGGAAGTTCCGTATTGTAATGAGCTGAAATGGCAGAGGCATGAATTTTAAT
Source organism: Protopterus annectens (assembly GCF_019279795.1). Lineage (NCBI taxonomy): Eukaryota > Metazoa > Chordata > Ceratodontiformes > Protopteridae > Protopterus > Protopterus annectens. The sequence continues at coordinate 409,950,159 of NC_056733.1, read as the reverse complement.
TGATGAAAAGGATAGGCCTTTGTCCAGCATCTCAGTTAGGTATTGTAAAATCCGAGGAATATTTGGTGCAGATGTGTCAATTCCTTGTGCCTGGTTCCAAGCACAGAATCTTTTCCATTTTTCTGCATAAGATTTTCTGGTACTGGGCCTCCTGGCCTCCAAAATAACATCCATCACTGCTTTAGAGAGAGGTGTGCTTTGAATGGTTACATTATCCACCATGCTGCCAAATTTAGGGTCTTGAGTTGGCTGTGCAGAATCGGATTGTTTCGCTGGGTCAGTAAGTGAGGAATTAGAGGCAATGTCCAGGCTGGGCCTTGAGACAAGCTTTTTAGGATTGGGTACCAGTGCTGGCATGGCCAGTCTGGGACAATCAGAATAATTCTTGGCTTCTCTTGTCTGACCTTTAGGAGTACCTTGGGGAGGAGAGGCAGAGAAGGAAAGGCATATACTGTTAGACTTTTCTAGCTGAATGACAGAGCATCCACTTTCCATGCTTGCTTGTGATAAGTCCTTGTGCAGAATTTCTGTAGTTGGCAGTTGTGAGGGGAGGCAAATAGATCTATGTCTGGACATCCCCATTCCTCTGTTATCATGCTGAAGACTTGTGGATCCAGTTCCCACTCATGGGGATCCGCAAGGTTTCTGCTTAGTTCGTCTGCCAGAGTATTGTTCTTTCCTGGCAGGAATTGTGCTTGCAGGTGTACTTGATAAGTCAATGCTGTGTTCCACAAAGTCATGGCTTGTCTGCAGGGGGGGTAGGAATGTGTGCCTCCCTGCTTGTTTATGTACCACATGACTGTAGTATTGTCTGCCCTTATCAGTAGTTGTCCTGGATGGAGTAGATCCTTGAAAGCTGTTAGGGCATTCTGAACAGCTAGCATTTCTTTTTGATTGATATGTAGATGCATTTCGCTTGTGGACCATGTGCCCTGAATATATTTTCCTGCCATGTGTGCTCCCCAGGCATAATCTGATGCATCTGTTGTTACTGACTGCTGGCTGTGGGTAGAATGAATGGCTGTCCCTTGATGAGGTGACAAGCATGAGCCCACCATCGAAACTCCTGTTGCAGGCAAGGAATGAGGGTAATTAATGCTTGCAGGCAAGGAATGAGGGTAATTAATGCTTCCAGGCTTTGACAATGTTGAGTCCAGACACTTTTTAGGTACCAATGAAGTTTCCTCATATGCACTCTGGCATATGGAATTAGCAGAATGAAGGATGCCATGAAGCCCAAAGCCTGCAGAATTTTTCTTGCAGATGACTGGGTCTTTGTTCCCAACATTTTGAAGTAAGAAGTTAGTTGCCTTTGTTTGTCTGGCGTGAGATAAGCCATCTGGGCAGTTGTATTTAAGCTTGCACCCAGGAATATCTCTTGAGAGGGTACTAGTTTTGATTTCTTTTCGTTTACTGTGTACCCTAGGCAAATTAATAATCTTTTTACGAACGCCAGGTGCTTTAGTAGAGTGTCCTTGTTCTCTGCTTGTATAAGGCAGTCATCCAAGTAAGGATAAATTTGAATTCCTCTGTCTGCAAAATGCAATTACTGGTGCCAGGCATTTTGTGAAGACCCTGGGCGCAGTAGATAAGCCAAAGGGCAGTGCAGAGAATTGGTAAGTGCATTGAGCCAGCTATGAATCGGAGGTATCTTCTGCAAGATTGTCTGATTGGTATATGCAGGTATGCCTCTTTTAGGTCCAAAGTTACAAGCCAAGCCTTCTTACCAAGCATGGGCAGAAGCTGCTGCAGAGTTAACATTTTGAATTTTGGAATGTCCAGAAATGTGTTTAGAAAAGACAGGTCCAGTATTGGTCTCCAGGCTTTGTCCTTTCTGGGGACCAAGAAAAGTCTGGAGTAAAATCCTTGTCCCTGCTCTTGCTGTGGTACTTGCTGAATGGCTCTCATTTGCATAAGGGACGAAACTTGTTTTTGTGCCTCTGCCCATTGATTGTGTGGCAGGTTTGGCATAACTTTTGCCTTTGGCAGGGTGTGAAAGTGGAACCTGTAGCCCTGGGACACTATATTCAATACCCATTTGTCTTGGGTGATCATGTGCCAATTTTGAGAGAAATGCTAGTTTTCCCCCTAAGGGGGCTGCAAGAAGATAAGTGCTTGGTGCTGGCAGGGGGCAAGTCATTGGGACGGCTTCCTGTATGGCTGTGCTTTGTCTTCTCCACTTTTAGAGGTAGAAGCGCCCCACTGTTTAGGCCTGTAAGAGCCCTGGGGCTGGGATCTGCCTCTGGGACATCTGTATCTGCCTCTTTGTGGCCTGTCCGACACTGTAAAGGACCAATTCTTTGTAGCCCAGTTCCTGATAAATTTTGGTGGCTGAACCTGTAAGAAATCCTTTACTGTTTGCATAGATTTCGCTTTGTCCTCCATTTTCTTCAAAACCTCCTCTGCTTTAACACCAAATAAAGTATCATGCTGTAATAGAGCATCTAATAATTTTGCTTTAACATGAACAGGCAGATTTTGTTCCTTTAACTAAGCATGCCTCCTAATGACAGAACCCGTAACTGCGGCCCTGCAGGAGGCCTCCAGAGAATCAAAACCACACTACAATGTATGCTTTCCCACTTGTTCAGTTGCATGCAATAAATCCTGTATTTCCTTATTTTCTGTACAATCAGAATTAGTCAACATTTTCTGTTTTAACAGTGACATTAAGTATTGCTGATATTTAATCATATGAAATTGACAATTTAAAGCCCTCACAGCCAAAGTAGCAGAAATGTAAACATTTTTCCCCCATCTGTCTAATGCCCTTGAATCCCTGTCAGAAGGGACAGGGTTTTTTGCAGTAGCGGCCTTAACCCCCTTGGGACCCTGAGAAATAGTTTGTGGGTCAGCAGCAGGGTTTTTATAAAGAAATTTATGTGAATCAGGAACCCTGTAGTATGTATCTGGTTTAACAGGAGCTGGAGGTAAGGAGTCTGGAGAAAGGCTGGACTCTGAAAATACATCATCTACAATGTCTAGCACAGGGGGAATAGCAAGAGGCCTGTGCTGAGGAAGTAAAATAAAATCTCTAAGCCTTTTCTTTGATTCTGAGTAAAATTGGCTCTCCCAGTGGAAGTGCTCTCTCATGGTATGCAGGGTTTCCCCAAAAGAATAATCCTCAGGAGGAGAGGCTGAAGGAATGGATTCTTCAGCATCAGAATCCTCAAAGGGAGGAAGAGAGTATTCCTGTACAGAAGAGGAGTCAGAGGAAATGGAAACATGATCTGAAGAATCAGAGTCTGTCTCTTGCCTAGGCCTCTTGTCAGGAGGGGGATGGGAACCCCTGATCAAGGTAATAAGGTCTTCGGCCATTTTGAGTATCTGTTTCTTAGGCATGGAAGTCTGTCCTGGAGAATGCTGTACTTGTTTCTTTGTCTTTAAAGCTGCTGTAGTCTTTGCTTTTGAAGCTGAAGTAGGCTTTACATATAGCTGTGTAGGTCTGAAAACACCCCCAGAAGCCGATACCTGCTTAGTGGCTCCGGACCCATCTCAGGGAATGATTTCCGAGTGTCCAATACCTTGAGTATCCAGAAGCCTAGCTGGCTCCACGTGGGAGTCGTCAGCGGCCTGTGGCTCTGAGGTAGCAGGTGTCAGGGGCTGCGAAAGCGTCTCACTGAGAACCGGCAACTTGCTTAGCGGAAGCCTCGTCGCCGGTTTTGGATCTCGGAAGCCTTTCCTTCTCTTTTTCCTTGCGTTTTCCGACGGCATTATGTAATTGAATTTTCGGCCAAAGTAATAAGCAAAATCAAACCGACGCTTAATAGTGCGTTTGTTGAATCTAGCACAAAACCGACAGCTAGCAACGTTATTATCAGGGCCTAGGCAAGGAATACAGTAAGAATGATGATCCTTATGAGGTATTTGCTTCCCCCAAGAAATACAATTGTTAACTTTTTCTGACATCAGTTTGGAGCAAGAAAAAAGTTTCCCCAACAGGGTACTTAGCTTTAATGAAGACTTTGGATCTGAAATTCGTCTGTGAAAATCTCAGGAGTCGGCCGACCGGCACTTGCGAACTGCTTTTGCTTCGGGTACCGCGCGACAAGAAAGACTGAAGAAAATGGCGTTGGCTGCATCTTTTATACCCCTGGCGCACTGACGTCAGGGAAGAGGTGACAGCAACCGACGCCAGACCTAGACTTTGGAATTCTGGCCGACTGCGGGTTGCCTGCCAGCAGGATAACCCAAGAGTAATGACTGCAACAGTGAAACACAATGAACATCATATGTTCCTCAGTCTCTTCATCTGACCTTACTGAAACATCCATCAGAGACTGGACAGCAGACAACCCCGGTTGTAATTTCTTTGACTTGTTTTTCAAAGGTGGCCAGATGCCCAGGTGGGTAGATTCAGAAGCCATGGTCCTTTGAGCAAGCAGTTTTAATCACTAGTTGCACAGTGTCTTAGGAACAAAAGCCTGGCAAATAACACACTGCTTATGGTTCTGATCCGCATCTAAACAAAAAAGGCACTTCTTGCATCTATCCTTATGGAGAATCTGCCTCCCACACACACATTTTCTCTTTTTGGATGACATGTACCTACAATCAAACAAGCAAAGAATAAAAAGAAGAGTCTCCAAATGGGCTACTTATTGGTCTTACGCATGGAGAACTGTATGAGACATACAACCTTCAGACTGAATTCAAAACACTGCATTTGGACAGGTGGCATAGAAGTTAGGAGGATTTGGCACTTGTATGGCACTTATGTACCTTACGCCTTGGATGTAGAAAATAAATTTGATGCATGACACATGGAAGGGCCTAGGCCTTCGTATGTTGGCTAGATGCTTGTATGGCTATCCTCTGCAGGATATATCTATTGAAAATAATACAACCACTGTTTTTATAAACAAATTTCGGTTTATCCCCTGCTACCTTATAGATATCAATATTGCCTTATTGCACTAGTTTTTAATTTAGATATGTCTGTGGATAATGTTGAAATCAGAGATATCATTTCTAATAACTGGCGTATTATAAAAGGCAATATTGATATCTATAAGGTAGTAGGAGATTAACCAAAATTTGTTTATAAAAACAATGGTTGTTTAAACAACTTTCTGCAACGATTGTATGAAAATCAATTGTGCAGTAACTAATAAGTTAGAAGGAACTTAAAAGATGTGGGCTGTGTAGCACTTGTCGATTTATACATGAAGGGGCTTATATTTTTTGATGCATGCTAATAAAACTATTACTGCTAAAGAAAAGTATACATGTACAAAAAAGGAGTTGTTTACATTAGTATGTGTAGTGGATGTGAGACTTTTTATTAGGGCCTGACCACTAGGGAGTTCAATACATGATTAAAAGAACACCTTCATGCAATTAAAAGCAAAGATATCGACAACGTGCTTTATAAACACAGTACCACTTGTAGTCATTTTAAAAAGTTTATGTCCTTTGTTTTGGAACATGATTTAGAAGACAGGAGAGGGGGAGATTTCAAATTTAGCATAGAAAAAAGATAAACTATTTGGCAGTTAGCATTAAAGGATGATGAACATCCTGTCCTCATAGGTTCATAGGTAGGTACTAGGCTATTGGCCCTAGGGCCTATACAAGCCTAACCAAATAGTACCCTGGCTTTTGCCACCCAAGAAAATTATTTTCCTGTGCCCCTGTCAAGCAGAGCCGCAGAAGTGATCCCCGGGGTGAATTTCCTATCTCCCATCCAATCATCAAGATTCTTCTTGAAGAGTGCAAATGAGGAGCTTTGTTTGATATAGATAGATAGTTTGTTCCAGAGTATGGGAAGTCTTTGGGACAGGAATCTATCCCTCCAGCATGTGCTGTTTATTGTGGTGACAAGGTTTATGTCCCTAGAGCTTATAGCTCGAGGGGATTGGGATTTCTTTACGTGGAGCATGTCAAACAGCTCTGGGTTTGATAAAGCTTTGTATGTTAGGCAGAGTTCACTTCTAAGTAGGCGATATGCGACAGAGTAAAGCTGGAGTTTATTGAGACGGTCTGAGCAGGGCATCTGTTTGAGGTCGGGATTCCTCTTTGGGAGGTATTTCTGTGGCCTTTCCAGTTGTTGTAGATGTCTTGTGAGGTACATACCAAAAGGGGCATTGTACTCTATAATGGGTCTAGAGTGATGAGTAGAGGGGAACAATGACCTCTTTTTTTCCTGGATGCGAAGCCTTTTGTGATGAGGTGTGCCACACAGAAGGATTTCCTGACTACTGTGGCGATGTGATTATGTCCACCTGTGTCCCAAGGTCTCTTATCATACTTTCGGTGCTAAGTAGACTACCACCTATGTGGTAGTTCATGGGTACAGAGTTTTTACCAAAAGGGATGACAATGCACTTTTTGGCATTGAGCTTGAGGCCATGGCTTTGACCCCAGGCATCTGTCACAGTGTGGCCCTTTTGTAGGATGTTCACATCGTTAAGATTTTAATTATGGCTTCTAGTTTGCAGTCATCTGTGAACTTTGTTAGCCAAAGACCTTCTGTGTTAGCCTGTACTTCAGAGAAGTAGATACCAAACAGGAGAGGACCTAGGACTTAACCCTGTGGTACTCTACTTGTCACTGGTCTGAAGTTGGACTTAGATTCTGCTGCTTTCACAGTGTGGGTTCTGTCAGAGAGCCAGTTGGCAACCCATCTTGTGATATAGGGATTTATACCTAGTTTAGTGAGTTTATCTATAATTCCAGAGTGGGGGATGGTGTTGAAAGCCTTGGCGAGATGTAGTGAACCACCTTACCCTCATCTACGGCTTTGGTGACCGCTTCAAATAAGTCTATCAGGTTTAGGAGACATGATCTGCTTTTTACAAACCTGAACTGGGTAGGGTCCAGAGTTTGGAGATTACCAATGTCATTGTTTATAAGTTCCATGATGATACGTTTCACAGCCTTGCAGACCAGGCTCATCAGGCTAATGGGGTGGTAGTTCCCGGGTTCCGTGGTGGCTCCCCCACTGCGGTGTGGGATAAACTTTGCTGTGCGTCATTCAGTGGGCAGAAAGCCTGAGGTGAGGCTATGATTGAACATGGTACTTAGGTGGGGTGCCAGTTCGTTCTGTAGTTCATGTAGAACGCAACCTGGGATGTTGTCAGGTCCCATGGATGCTGTGTTCTTGGCTTTGGAGAGTGTGTTTTTTTACCTGTGCAGCCGTGATTACAGGAACTTTGCATTCTTCTGGTATAGAGATGTTCCCTTTAGAGGATGAGAGTGGGGTAAAGTTAGCACTGAACCTATCTGCCAGGATACTGGCAATATCAGTTGGTTCTGTTTATTTAGTGCCATTGTGCGGTAACTCAGAGCAGATCTGAGTGTTGCCATTGAGATTCTTGACATAACTATAGAATGTTTTGTCATAGTCTTTAGAATCAGTGGCGATTTTGTTTTCGTAACTAGCTTGGGAGGATTTTATGAGGGATCTCAGCTTCTTACTGAGGCTCAGCTTCTTACTGAGGCTGACCACGGAGTTCCTCCAATCACGGGATTTCACTCTTTTTCGCTACAGTTTCTTTCTTCTGTTGTAGAGTTTGTTTACAGTAGGGGACCACCAGATTGGCTTCCTTTTTTTGGAGGATAGCATCTTGGTTCTGTTATGGATTGCACGATCCATGCACTCGTGTAAGATCTTATAAAGTGCAATTGTATAGGATTCACCAGTTTTGTTTTCGTAACTAGCTTGGGAGGATTTTATGAGGGATCTCAGCTTCTTACTGAGGCTGACCACGGAGTTCCTCCAATCACGGGATTTCACTCTTTTTCGCTACAGTTTCTTTCTTCTGTTGTAGAGTTTGTTTACAGTAGGGGACCACCAGATTGGCTTCCTTTTTTTGGAGGATAGCATCTTGGTTCTGTTATGGATTGCACGATCCATGCACTCGTGTAAGATCTTATAAAGTGCAATTGTATAGGATTCACCAGTCGTACCTCTATTGTCGTTTGCCACTTCTGTCTTAAGAAGCGTGAAGTTGGCTTTGGAGAATTTTTTTTACGGTGGTTTCCCTAATGGGGGGTGGGGGTGGAATATGGATGTCTAGGGTGATTTGCTTGTGGTTGGATCTGACCAACGAGGAATTGACCTCTGGTGTGGGAACACCGGTTGCCCATGCTGGTAATGACCAGGTCTAGGATATTGCTGCCCCTGGTGGGGGTGTGGATAAGTTGATCCAAGGCGTTGGAATTTATGAATTCCAGAAAACGTTGAGCACAAGAGTTGGTACACGAGTAGTTTTCTCAGTTAATGGTGGGGTAGTCGAAATCGCCCATTATTAGGGTGTTAGGTTGTACCCTAATATTTTCCAGTGCATCAAGAAATAAGGAGTGGGAATCCTGAGGCATGGTGGGGGATCTGTAGCTACAATTTGGATTGCAGTCTTGCCCAGAGTTAGTTGCACTTTGATAATCTTGGATGCATTATGCTGAGCAACTAGCCTGGAGGTGTGGATATCCTTAATGAATATGGACACGCCTCTGCCTTTAGTGCTTCAGTCCAGGTTAGGTGGCCGAAAGGTGTGGTATGAATTATAGCCTGGTAATGCGGGGGTGCTCTCTGGAGCCTTGAACCAGTTCTCTGTCACTGCACAGGTGTCGATGTTATCCATTTTAAGAAGTGCCTCGAGTGAGTGCATTTTGAGGTTTAGACTTATAGCATTAAGTAGCATTACCTTCAGATTTTTCTTGCTTGTACCTGTTAAGGTGGTGAATTTGTCATTTGAATCTTGCCTAAAAAGGCATTATAGGGGTGGCAAGATCCTTAGCCAGTATATGGAATCCCAAGGGCGACAGGTGCAGGCCATCTCTGGCAAAGTATCGTGGTTTGTCGATCATGTCATCCCAGGCAGAAAGATACTGGATCCCCTTAGAATGACACCAGAAGCTTAGCCAATTGTTGAAGTCAATCATTTTGTCCTTGTACTGTGGTATCATTCTGGGTGATGGCAGGATGTTACTCATGTCTAGGGTCATACCTGCCTGGGCTACCAGATCGGACAGCTCCTCCATGTCTCTTTTCATGTAGTCCAGGGAGGTTTATCTCAGGTCATTCACACCAACACGGACAATGACAGAGTCCTATTTGTAGTTGTTGTGGAGTGACCTGAGTGCATGCATTATGTGGTGGATCCTGGCAGCTGACAGTAACTTTCTCCTTGTTTAGCCTGGTGAGTGGAACATCAGTGTGCCTGACTATAGAGTCACCTATGACTAGAGTGTTGGGTACGTTGTTATGCCTTATGGACTGTGGTTGAGTGGCACACTGAGTTTGTGGGCTGTGTGTCATTTCGGTTGAGTTGGGGGTGGAGGTTGCTTGCATTTCTGCTTTAAAGGCCCCTGTTGCTTGGGTAGATTTTTTTTGAGAGCCTCCTTGAATGTAGGTGTGTGTTTTGTGTTTCTATGTGTGCGTTTTGGTGGTGTAGGTTTTGAGGGACTATGTGATGAGTGTGATGTGGTGCAAGTGTTTACCTTCTCCTCTTGACTGTCTAGTCCAGTCTTGGGGAAGAGCTTTGCTTCCAGTTTGGCTATATAAGTGCATCTCTCACAGGTTGTAGTATTCGGTGGTAGGAGGAGAGGGTTGTCTGTGTATATGAAGCAATTGCTGCATTGCCCCAAGATGCCCAGATTCATCAGGTAGACAGGAGAAAACACTGGGAGGTGACCCTTAGACATGCCTGGATAGGTGCTTATTTATTAAGTACTAAAAACTTTTTTCCTCTAGACAAGTGAGGAAAGCTGAGTGCTGTAGTAATTTGTAGTTTATTTAGTATTTACAATGAGTTCTGAACAAGTGCTGAGCTCAAACAAACAAATTTGAGTGCTGAAACTAGAAAACTGGCTAGTTCTAAGAAACAAAATTAAACTAGAAGGCTTCCCTCCAACACAGAAAGGCTTGGGGGCTCAGAAGCTTACAAACAGTCCTGGATACAGCAAACCTGTATCTGGACTAGACGACTTACAAGAAAGGCAAGAAACAAACTTAGAAAATATATATATTTTTTTGTAAAGTGGAAAGGGGAAAGGAGGAGCAGAAGCTAACTGGGTTGGCCTTCTCAAATGTTCTCCCTGGATTAGGTAGAATGAGGCAATGACACTAGACTGGAAGGAGTGTCCCAGATCAAATTTACAGTAGGGACGGGCAACTGCCAAGCCTCCAAGTCTAGCAGGAAATCAGAACAAACAAACCAACCCAACCAGATGCTTAACAATTGTAGAAAATTCTAGTTAATACCTCACACACAGTGAGTAAAATAAAAGTGCTATAAATAACTCAGAAACAAGCAAAAAACAGGATTTTTAATGTTATATATCACAGATTAGTTAGCTCAGAGCCCTTCCTCTGACTTCCTCCCATTAGCTCAGTGTGAAATGGCAGAAACACTCACAAGTTAACTTCTTAAATAACAAAGCTGAAACCTGAAACAACATTAAAAAAAGCTTGAAAGAACCAAGGCGAAGTCCAGGCAACCCCAGTCAGCCAATGACCACAAACAATTCACTCTCACTGAGATGCTACACTGGCTTTGGCTAAGCTATGATGGCCTGGAACATGTGCTCAGACACACAGCATCTACTAACAAATAACTAGGCCCAAAACACAAGCCTGAATATTTAAAAAAAAAGTTTTTTTAAAAGACAGTAGACTAAAAGTTGTAAAATGATTTACTGCAAATATGTGTTAAAAATTGTTCTTTGTTGTTATTGAATGTTTTTAAACTATATTAATCAAGTTTTTTATTCATTTTAGATATTTTAGGTATTTTTGTCTTTAGTAAATGGTTAATTAGTTTTAATTGAGATATGATATTGGTTGGTTGGGATATATTTAAATATGTTGGTAATATGTGATGCATTTCTGATGAAGTCTGTTGATGAAAAGCGGATTCATTATATTTTGGTATGCTTAAAGAATGTATTCTGTTTTGTGGAGTTTCCATTCCTGTTCCAGTTAGCTGTGTGGCTTTTACATTACTGGTGTTTTGCTTTTACCACATGTCTGTGTGCTTCATTTATAACTGTGTTTTAGTAAAGTCCACCTAACCACTGTACAAATATCGACAGATGCAGAGGCCTATAAAGGAGCCATGGCTCTAAAAGAATGGACCCTGGGTATCTCAGGCAGAGATTTATTATATTTTTCATAGAAAAATCTTATACAATCAGACAGCCTTTTAGGCAATGACAAACTGCTACCTTTTTGGCCAGACGCTTTTTAGGCAATAAAACAAATAATCTATAATCTTTATGAAACTTTTTAATTCTATCTAAAGAAAATCCAAGTTGCTTGTGAACATTTATGTACTGAAACAGGTATTATCCCTTTCTGGAATACTTCCACTAGAAGAATAACATTAAGTCAATGAACTTACTTAAATGAGTTTCAGTAGCAACTTTCAAAATTAAACAAGGACTGGTCCTCATGGACTCCATCTTGGTGGAATAGTAAGTAAGTATGCAGTATTAACCAATAAGGCTTGCAGCTCTGGTATTCTTCTAGAAGAGGTGACATCAATCAGACATAAGGTCTTCAGTGACATATTTCTGGTCCACTGAAGATGCAGGTTACAAAGACTTTTTACTGGAAATAATTAAACCTAAGTCACAAGGTGGTGCACAGTCCTGATTAGTGGCTGTAAGAAAAATGTAAGTATAAGAAAGGAGTTATAAATTTTAGGAAGCTCAATAGGAAATTCCTTGAAGAAAGTTTGATATGGATAACAAATGAAACTTGGTGATTAAATAAGTAAGTAAAGAATAAAAAAATGGTGGAAAAGTATTTAAAAACAGACAGAAATGGAGCCATAGAAGTATCTTTGCCCTGGATCAATAGTAAAATTAAACAGTGCTTCCATTTACTTTTATATGTTTTTCTTGCACCAGGCTGATGGTGTTAAGAAAGGTTAAGCAGGCTTCCAGGCCAAAACAAGAATTGGAGAAACCATGCAGTTGGATGTAGGGAATGACAGTTCTGGTAAGAGCAGTACAGTTGTGAAAGGTCTGCTTACTTGTAACAGATGTTTGTAGAACACCCTCTGTCATTGGCATAAGGGCAGTAGAACCATGTTTCCCTCCCCATGGGAGCCTGTCAAAGCTCAGAACTCCTCCCACTGCCTGGCTGTGAGGGTAAAGAACCAATCATACAGGACCCTTTCAATTTTTGGGTATATATCATATGAGCGAATAGGAAAAACCGCGAACGCTCACGATCTCGAAAGTACCGGACAAAATCTGGACATTCTGCGAAAATCTGGATAGTTGAAAATAAGAAGTTATGTACCTACCATAACGTTCCATGTTAGTTGTCTTCTTCTCGCCTTCTTTCTTGCTGGATGGGTTAGGAAAAACCGTGAATGCTCACAATCTCGAAAGTACCGGACAAAATCTGGACATTCTGCGAAAATCTGGATAGTTGAGAATAAGAAGTTATGTACCTACCATAATGTTCCATGTTAGTTGTCTTCTTCTCGCCTTCTTTCTTGCTGGATGGGTTAGGAAAAACCGCGAATGCTCACAATCTCGAAAGTACCGGACAAAATCTGGACATTCTGCGAAAATCTGGATAGTTGAGAATAAGAAGTTATGTACCTACCATAATGTTCCATGTTAGTTGTCTTCTTCTCGCCTTCTTTCTTGCTGGATGGGTTCGGAGCCGATTCTCGGCTCCGACTCGGCAAATACTAAAGCTCGAGAGCTAATTCCACCGGCTTGAGGCTCCCCTATATCCCACAATGCTAGGCGGTAACTACTCAGATCTCGTTTGATAGCTATACCAAGCAACCCTAATCTCCATAGAATGGAGAAGGGAAACCCACCTCAAAACAACCTGCGTGAAAGGTATCGCAGACCTAAGAAAGGAGAAAAGGAGGTGGAAGAACGTGTGGGAATGACGACTTCCAGAGGAAGAACACAAAGTGAATTCCTGTCGGTCTGTCCAGGCTTGGGGGAAGGAGGGGGCGAAGAAAGAAGGCGAGAAGAAGACAACTAACATGGAACGTTATGTAGGTACATAACTTCTTAATGTTAAGTTGTCCATCTCGCCTTCATTCTTGCTGGATGGGACCGCGTCCCTAGCACCTTATCCCAGGTGGCCTATTGGAACAGACTCTTGAGAACAGTGGAACCAAAGCTGGCACGGCTTCTGGAAACCATGTCCAATTTGTAATGTGAAATGAAGGTATGAGGAGAAGCCCAGGTGGCTGCTGCACAAATGGAATCTAGTGGCAGCCTATCCTGAAAAGCTACGGATGTAGTTAATGCCCTAGTTGAATGAGCTCTAGGTCTTGAGGGTAGTTTTTGATGTCTGATCTCATAGATGAAGGCAATTGTAGAGGTGAGCCATCTAGAGAGGGATACTTTAGTAACAGGAAGGCCCAATTTCCCTTCCGCATACGACAGAAACAATTGATCAGATTTCCTGAATTGTTTAGTCCTAAGTAATATCTAAGTTGGCGATGAATATCCAAAAATTCTAGCTTTTGTTCCGACCTGTTTGAATAGTTAGGGAAAAAGACGGGGAGATCAATAATTTGGTTTAGGTTTACTTGAGAGGAAACTTTAGGTAAAAAGGATGGATTAGTAAGGAGGGATACCCTATCTTTATGAAACACTAAGTAAGGAGGACGACTGCACAGAGCATGGAGTTCAGATACCCTTCTCACTGAAGTTATAGCTACCAGAAAAAGTGTCTTCCAAGAAAGCAACTTCAGAGAACATGAAGCCGCCGGTTCGAAGGGGGGAAGAATTAAGGATGCCAGAACCAAGTTCAAATCCCATTGAGGCGGGGGATCTTTGATTGGAGGTTTGAGAAGAAATACGCCCCTTAAAAAGGCTTTACAGAGTTTGTGAGCCATGATGCTGGACTCTGAAACACCAACATGAAAATTAGATATGGCAGCCAATTGAACTCTAATGGTAGATGCAGATGATCCTAAATGAAAGAGTTCTGCTAGAAAGTCTAGAATAGACTGGATAGGTGCAGTAAAGGGATCTATGTTTTTTGATGTTGCCCAAAAAGAGAAGCGTTTCCATTTGCTACTATATATCTTCCGGGTAGAAGATTTATGAGAGGCTATCAAGATATCTCGGACAGAGCGAGATATTGAGGGAAGCCTGGCTAAGGTTGGAATCGGAGAAACCACGCTGTGAGGTTTAGAGAAAGCAGAGATTGGTGCAGCTGACCCAATTGGTGGGTTAACAGATCTGGTACTGGGTCCAGATGCCAAGGCTGCTCCAAAAGGTGACTATGAAGAAACGGAAACCATATCTGTCGAGGCCAGTAAGGGGCAATGAGGATCATTGTCACTCTCAAGGCGATGTCTTTCTTAATTAGTTGAGATATCAGTGGAAAGGGGGGGAAAGGCATATAGAAGTCCCTGGGGCCAATTGTGGACTAGAGCGTCTCTGGTGGGATGGCCTGGTAATGGGAAGAGAGTGAAGAAGTCGTGACACTTGCTGTTTTGGGGAGTAGCAAAAAGATCGCAGCAAGGCTGGCCCCATCTTAGGAATACTTCTTCTAGAACTGATTTCTTTAGAGACCAATCATGGGGCATGAGAATTGCCCTGCTCAACTTGTCTGCAATAACGTTGGAATTCCCGGGAATGTGCGTTGCTATCAGAAAACGCTGAGAAGAGATCGCCCATTGCCAAAGTCTGAGTGCCTCTCGACATAAAGGGTATGATCTGGTTCCGCCTTGTTTGTTGATGTACCACACTACGGACATGTTGTCCGTCTGAATTGCAATAGTCCCAGTGGGAAGAGAGTCGTGAAGGGCTTGCAACGCTAAAAGCACTGCTCTCATCTCTAAGACGTTTATATGCAAGTGGCACTCGAAAGGTTGCCACGTGCCTTGGACTGTCCTGCCCTGATAATGCCCCCCCCCACCCGATCAGGGAGGCGTCTGTTGTCAACGTGGCGACTGGGGGGGGGGGGAGTGAAGGGTCTTCCTCGGAGAACTTGAGGTGATGAGATCCACCAAGACAGTTGATTCTTGCATGACTGAGTTATCAATATGGTATGGGACATCAGGAGCTGTTGAAAGGACCATTGAGTAAACAGCATCCATTGGAGGATCCTCATGTGGAAGCGAGCTAAGGGGAGAAGGGGAATAGCTGCTGCCATGAGTCCTAACACCTTCAAAACTAGTCTGGCTTTGACTCTGTTGCATTGTAAGAGAAGGGGAAACTTGTTTTCGAATGTCTGACACTCTCTGCTCTGTGAGTCTGGCTGAAAGATTGAGTGTGTCTAAGGTGGTGCCTATAAAGGTAATAGATTGACAAGGCGACAAGGCAGATTTTTGGAAATTTATTGAAATGCCTAGAGCTTGGCAAGATTGGATGGTGAAGTCCCTGGATAGAAGAAGCTGATGTCTGGTGGTGGCGGTAAGGAGCCAGTCGTCTAAATATGGAAACACCTGGAATCCTTGATGTCTCAAGTGAGCCGCGACCACTGCCATGCATTTGGTAAACACACGGGGGGCTGTAGTGAGACCAAAGGGCAGGGCCCTGAACTGGTAGTGACTGGCTCCCAGCCTGAAGCGGAGATATCTCCTGGAGCATCTGTTCATCTTGATGTGGTAGTACGCGTCCTGAAGATCTATCGAGCACATCCAATTGTCCTGATCCAAGAAGGGTAGAATGGACTGTAGCGTGACCATCCGGAATTTTGTTTTCCTGACATACTTGTTTAAGTAGCTGAGATCCAGTATGGGTCTCCAGTCTCCTGTTTTTTTTGGTACCAAAAAGAATTTGGAGTAGATTCTGGATCCTTGCTGGTCTGCTGGGACTGATTGGATAGCTCGTTTTGATAGCAGCTTTGAAATTTCTAATGCTGCTTGTTCCCTTAGACTGGGTGGAACGTCTGGAAGGGATCTTTTGGGTTGGGATGGGATGTGAATAAAGGGAATTTTGTAACCCTCGGATATGATCGACTGTACCCATTTGTCTTGAGTAAGGGAAAGCCAGGCTTTTGGGTACAGGGATAACCTTCCACCGACTGCCTCCGAAGGTGGACAGCCGGGCAGCCCCTCGGGGATGCTGAAAGGGTTTATCAGAGAACATTTCTCTGCTACCCTGGTTTTGCGGGCCTCCTCTGCCTCTAGGGCGGCGTCTATTATTATTCCCCCCTCTGCCTCTAGAGGGGAATCGACCTTGTGCGTCAGATGAGACTCCCTGGGATTGTTTACGGAACCACATCTTTCCTCCCCTCTGACCTTTGGTAGAGGGTCTAGAAGGGGTAGAAAAACGGACTCCTGCGGCACAGAGAGTCTTACCTTCTACCTCACACCTGGTCAATGTATCCTTCACCTGTGGACCAAACAAGGATGAACCATCAAAGGGAGAATTGGTGAAGGACGCCTTGAAAGGGTCCGCAAAGTTGCACAGCCGCATCCAGGCGTGACATCGTAAGGCAACACCTGTGCCTGCGGCTCTACTCGCCCCAATCGCAGCATATGAAACAAGCTGCATGGAGGAGTTAACGATGGAATTCAGGGTTGCCAACTGGGAGTTCATTCTGTCTTGGAACCCCTCAGCTGTAGGATCCTTTATCACTTCACCCATATCCTTGAGTAAATCTCTCTGGAGACGAGTGAAGTGGCATAAGTAGTTCAGCGATCGCATTGAAAAGGTCGCTGATGAGAACATCCGCTTGCCGTACCTGTCCATGGTCCTAGATTCCTTATTAGGAGGATGGACAGGAACCGAAGGATCGGTAAACTCCTTCTTAGTGGCCGCAGCCACCGCCATGGCATCAACAGGGACACCTTTGGATAAAAAAATCTTTATCTCTAGGGGCAGTAATAAATTTAGATGGCCTCCTCGGGGTGGGTTCCACTGAATCAGGAGCCGTCCAGGCCTTCCTTGCCACCACTTCCATAAGGGGGTCAAAGGGAGGGGACACCCAGGAGGTAGAAGGGCGAGAGCCAAACGCCTCAAGATACACTGACTCATCCTCCGAAGGGTTAAGGGCTGGCCAGTTCCCCCTCTGTTTCAGGATCTCAAGGATGTCAGCAAAGGAGACATCCTCAGAGGGGGATCGAGGGGAACCTTCAGATTCCTCTAAGTCAGTGTCAGAGGTGATAGACTCAGGGGAGTCAATGTGCTTCCTCTTGCACTGCCTCTTCCTAGGGGGATCTCCTACCGGGTCAGGAGAGGCCACGGAAGAGGAGGAAATTCCCAATGGGGAAACTTGAGGAGTTTGCTCTCTGCGGTCTAATGCAAGGGGGTGGGTAGAAATCACCGCAGGCACTGTAGATGGAGGGGCTGACGGAGCCGACTGTGGGGCAGACCCTGGTTCTAGCACACTCCGCATGACCTCGAAGGCACCCCTGTCAGGCAAGGCCGGAGGTCCCCGCTCCGAAGAGAGAAGGATCCCCCCGGCACCGACAGGGACGGCTCCGAAGCCGATGTCGGAGCCGAACTCACCAGTGCCGAAGCCCCGAGAGGGAGAGCGGGGTCGGACAAGGGTCCGATGCCACTCGCCCCCTTGGAGCCGATGAGGGAAGCTCGGCGCCGAGATCCCTCCAAGGAGGAGATCGGAGCAGACGACGGAGCCGAAAGGGAAGGTATCGAATCCGACGCACCGACAGTCATGACTCCGACAAGCCCTGGCTCCGAACTCAAAGGAGTCGAAGGAGGAATATATTGGGGAACGGAAATAGCCACTGACTGCTGAGTCGGACTATGCAGCATTTGGGCCAGTGCCTCGGACTTGAGAAGTCTACTCACTACCCTTTGCAAATCGTGGTCAGATAGCCTGGAAGACCGTGAGGAATGTGTTTTATGGCTCTGTTAAGAAAGAAGAGGTGATCCTGGCGCCGAGTGCACGGAGCCGATAGAGGGGGATCTAGATCTCTTCCTAGAATGTTGCTCCGATAAGAGTATCGGAGCCAACAGAGTTTTATCAACCTCTGCTCCAGCCGGAGCCGAGGTAACAGTATGAGGCTTGGAAACATCGGCTCCGGCCGGAGCCGATGCCGAAGCAGACTTTACCTTTCCAGAAGTCGACTCAGAAACCAGAGCCAACTGTTTGGAAGTTTTAGAAGGCTTCCCCGACACAGACTGAGTCGGGGGGCCTTCAGGCTTTAATAAGCCACGCAAGATTAATTTATTCTTGCGTTCCTGCAGGACTCTAGGGCTAAAACCATGGCAAACAGCACAAGAATCCTGCAGCTGAAAACGTCCCAGGCAATACACACAAGAAGTGTGACCGTCTGTCAGAGACATTTTCTGACAGTACGAGTCCCACTTCTTGAAGCCCGAGACCTTCGATTCCTTAGACATAATAAAAGGTCCAAGAAACGCACACACACACACACACACACACACACACACACACACACACACACACACACACACACACACACACACACACACAGGCCTTAATTAAAATAAAATACCAGTCACACAAGGGGACTAGAAGGGGCCTAAGGCCTAAAACTAAAGTGGTAAATAAAAGAAGGAAATAAGGGCAACAAAGTTGTCGAACCAGGAAAGGGGGTATTTAAAACTAAAGGTTTTAGTGAAAAAAAGAGTACTAGGGGGTCTAAGATAGAAGATTTTAGAATTAAATCTTTGACTAACCTGCCAGAGCCGGTAGAAAAGCACCTCGTCAGCTAAGCGGCAAACGAGATCTGGGTAGTTACCGCCTAGCATTGTGGGATATAGGGGAGCCTCGAGCCGGTGGAATTAGCTCTCAAGCTTTAGTATTGGCTGAGTCGGAGCCAACCCATCCAGCAAGAATGAAGGTGAGATGGACAACTTAACATCTATGGTTCTGCAGCTGTCATCAAGTTTGAGAGAAGCAATTTCCCAAGAGATCCTTCTCTGACTGTGGCACTAGAAAACTAAAAAGGTCCTGTCTGTGAGTGTGAAGGGATGTCCTGGTCCTTACAGGTGACTGGTTCTTCACCTTCACAGACAGGTAATGCAAGCAGTTTTGAGGTCTGACAAGACTACTGTGGGGAGGGTCGCAGGGCAGTACTACTCGTATGTCAGTAAGGCAGAGTGTTTGTTGAACATCTGTCTTGGATGGCTTCAAGTTTAGATGCCTGTCCAGAAGATGAAGCCACAGGAATCATACCCAATTAGCCCAAAAGGAGGATATTTGGATGACTTTGGCCTTGAGCATATGGTGGAACAGTATAAAGGACACCCACAGACCACTCATGGACATCTGCATCTCTGGATAAGCCTATTTAAAAAGGAAAGAAAGGATGAGATGTTTATCTAGAGCTGGTTGGAGATGTAAACAAGTTACAGAAAGGCTTCACCTACTTCCTGAACAGTGTTCTCACTATGAAAGGTCTAAAAGATCACTCATGAAGCATCAGCAAATAACAGCTGAGTTTGTCTATTAAAGAGAGGGCTTGGCCTGGAATGTGACAGCAATTACAAAACATTAGATTGCAAAGGACACTCCCAAACCCTCACAGTGTCATGAAACAGGTGAATAGGAATGGGTTCCCCCCGACAGTATTTTGATGTACCAAACCACTGCCATGTTGTTACTGCAGATGGAAACACCAATCGATGGAAGGGAGCATTGAGATGTATTCATGGTAAGAAGGCCTGCTGTCATTTCCAATACACAGATGTGGAGTGAGGCCTCTGTAAACAAGCTTCTTCTGCCATCTACTCTTGGAAATAATCCCTAGAGTTCACAGTCAAGACATCCATACTAAATGTCACAGCTGGTGTGAAAGCTAGAAAGGATCTGTCCAGGGATAAACTGAAGTCCACAGGATCTAGTAGCCAATTCCTCTGGACTATAATCCACTGAAAATACTCAAGAAAAGTGGGCATTGGGTATCATGTAATCTTAGCAGGCCATCAAACTTAGGGCCCTAAGACAAAGAGATGCTCAAACCATTTTACCTCAAAAAAATCCGGGATACTAACTATTGAACAAAAAGGATCTGGTCCAGATGAAAGAAAGCTTAACAAGACATAACACATCTGACAAATATTATGTATCACCTGAGACTTCACTATGTTTGGTGCGATTCCCACTGATTGAAACATGGAGAGAATGTAGATCCTGGCTAACAGAAGCTTCCCCATAGCTGCAGCTGCTAGGAGCCAAATGGCCAGGTAAGGGAAAAAAAATAAGTTATGTACCTACCATAACGTTCCATGTTAGTTGTCTTCTTCTCGCCTTCCTTCTTGCCGGTTGGGTTTGGAGCCGATCCTCGGCTCCGACTCGGCCATCTTCAAAAGCTCAAGAGCTGTTTACTGGCTCGAGGCCTACCCATATCCCATGATGCCTGACGCTAGATACCCAGATCTTGTTTGGTAAGTCTAACTGCAGACATAAAAAGGAAGGAATCCTATCCTATAGTACATAAACCCTACCAGAGAGACTACTAGGCAGAGAGGAATAGCCAGAAAAGACTCAGCCAGTGAAAAACCATAAGGAACTCTTCTCAATCTACTAGGATAGGGGGATGGAGGGTGGGACGAAAGAAAGAAGGCCAGAAGAAGACAACTAACATGGAACATTATGGTAGGTACATAACTTCTTTATGTTAAGTTGTCTATCTCGCCTTCATTCTTGCTGGTTGGGACAGCGTCCCTAGCACCTAAAATCCTGGGTGGCTCATCGGAACAAACTCTTCAGAACAGTGGAACCAAAATCAGCTCTGCTCCTAGAAACCACATCCAGCTTATAATGCGAAATGAAAGTAAGTGGGTTGGCCCACGTGGCTGCAGCATAAATAGATTCCATGGGCAACCTAGCCTGAAAGGCCGCAGAAGTGGCTAAAGCTCTGGTGGAGTGACCTTTTGGTTTAACAGGCAATTCTTTATTTCTCAGTTGATAGATGAATGTGATGATAGTAGTCAACCACCTGGATAAGATTACTTTCGAAACTGGAAGACCTTATTTACCCTCAGCATAGGAAAGGAAAAGCTAGTCCGATTTTCTGATGTCCTTAGTTCTGTGCAAATAAAAGCGTAGTTGCCTGTGAACATCTAACTGATGCAATTTATATTCCGCCCTGTTGGAGTGGTTGGGAAAAAACACAGGATGGTCAATGGACTGATTAAAGTTATTCTCAGAAGAGACCTTAGGAAGGAAGGAAGGATTAGTTCTGAGAGCAACCCTGTCATTGTGGAACACTAGGTACGGAGGATGGATACAAAGAGCCTGAAGTTCCGAAACTCTTCTGGCTGAAGTAATCGCCATCAGAAAGAGGGTTTTCCAGGATAAAAACTTCAAAGAACAAGATGCTGCAGGTTCGAAGGGGGGCAAAATTAGAGAAGCTAGAATCAAATTTAGATCCCACGGAGGTGGAGGATCTCTCACTGGGGGCCTGAGCAGAGTGGTCCCTTTGAGAAAGGCTTTACATAGCTTATGAGACATGATATTATTTTCTGACAGGCCAATGTGAAAATTTGAAATTGCAGCTAACTGAACTCTAATTGTAGCGGAAGCGGACCCAGCATGAAAGAGTTCCGCAAGAAATTCCAAAATGTGGTGTACAGGGGCTGAAATGGGGTCTATACTCAGCCTCTGCCCAGGAAGAAAAACGTTTCCACTTACTAGCATAGATTTTTCTAGTCGTAGACTTGTGCGATGATAAAATAATTTTGCGCACAGAGGGGGAGATATCAGGAGGCCTGGCTAAAGTTGGAAGTGGAGCAACCAAGCAGTGAGCTGGAGAGATTGCAGGGATTGGTGCAGCCTGCCCATTTGATGGATCAGAAGGCCTGGAAGTGGGTCCAGAGTCTAAGGCTGCTCGAGAAGATGATGATGCAGGAACGGGAACCATATTTGTCGAGGCCAGTAAGGAGCAATGAGGATCATTTTGCAGCCCAATACGGTAGCTTTCTGTATTAGCTTCGCGATTAAGGGAAAGGGAGGGAATGCATACAGAAGTCCCTGAGGCCAATTGTGGACTAGAGTGTCTCTGAGGGAATGTCCGGGAAGTGGAAGGAGAGAGAAGAAATTGCTGCACTTGCTGTTGAAGGGATGGCAAAAAGGTCGCAGCAAGGTTGGCCCCATTTGCGGAAGATTTGGTCCGCCACTACCTGATTCAGAGACCACTCGTGAGGCATGAGAATTGCTCTGCTCAGCCTGTCTGCTATGACGTTGGATCTCCCAGGGATGTGCGTTGCGATCAGAAACTGTTGGGAAGAGATCGCCCACTGCCAGAGTCTGAGTGCTTCTTGACGTAGGGGGTAGGATCTGGTTCCGCCTTGCTTGTTGATGAACCACACTACTGACATATTGTCCGTTTGAATTGCAATGGTCCTGGTAGGAAGAGAGTCCTGAAGAGCTTGCAACGCTAAAAGCACGGCCCTCATCTCCAGGACGTTTATATGCAGATGGTACTCGTGAGGTTGCCAGGTGCTTTGGACTGTTCTGCCCTGATAATGCCCCCCCCCCGATCAGGGAGGCATCCGTGGTCACCCTAGCAACTGGAGGGGGGAGTACAATGGTCTGCCCTGGGGCAGTGATGTGGAGACTATCCACCACGCAAGGTGCTTTTTGCATGCTTGTGTGATCATAATCATGCGAGACATGGGAAGCTGCTGGAAGGACCACTGGGTGAAAAGAAGCCACTGGAAAATCCTCATGTGAAAATGAGCTAGAGGAACAAGTATGATCGCTGCTGCCATCAGACCCAGAGTTTGGAGGACGAACCTGTCTTGAATTCTTTTGCATCCTAATAAGACCTGCACATGTTGGCGAATGACTAACACCCTGTCTGGTGGAAGGCTGGCTGACATGTCTTTTGTATTTAAATTTGCGCCTATAAAGGTGATAGACTGACAGGGCGACAAAGCAGATGTTTTGAAATTTATTGCGATACCTAGTCTGCAGCAAGTCTGGATAGTGTAGTCTCTGGCTCGCAGAAGGTGATGCCTGGTGGTAGCAGTGAGGAGCCAGTTGTCCAGATATGGAAACACATGGAATCCTTGCCGTCTCAGGTGAGCGGTAACTACTGCCATACATTTGGTGAACACCCTGGGGGCTGTGATGAGACCAAAGGGTAGAGCTCTGAACTGATAATGGCTGGCTCCCAGCCGGAAGCGAAGGAATCTTCTGGAGTGTCGGTCCATTTTGATGTGGTAGTACGCATCCTGAAGATCTATAGAGCACATCCAATTGTCCTGACCCAGAAAGGGTAAAATGGACTGTAGAGTGACCACCCGAAATTCATTCTTTGTACAGACCTGTTTAGTCTGCTAAGATCCAGAATGGGTCTCCAGTCCCCTGTCTTTTTTGTAACCAAAAAGAACCTTGAGTAAATTCCGGATCCTTGCTGGTCTGCCGGGACTTGCTGGATGGCCCTTTTTCTTAGCAGTTTTGAAACTTCTTGAACTTCTTGAACTGCTTGATCCCTTATTGGGTGGAACATCTGGTAGGGACTTGCTTAACAATAAGGGAGTGCGAACAAAGGGAATTCTGTAGCCTCCGGATATAACAGACTGTACCCATTTGTCTTGTGTTATGTCTTGTCAGGCTCTTGGGTACAGCGATAATCTTCCCCAGACTGCCTCCAGAGGTGGGCAGCCGGGCAACCCTTCAGGGATGCTGGAAGGGCTTGTTAGAGAAGGATTCTTTGCTGCCCTGGTTTTGCGGACCCCCTCTGCCACGAGGGCAGCGTCTGTTATTGTTCCCTCCTCTGCCCCTGGATGGGAACTCACCACGTGTGTCTAGCAAGGATCCCTGGGATTTACGGAACCACATCTTTCCACTCTTCTGACCCTTGGGATATGGTCTGGAAGGAGTGGAAAAATGGACTCCCATGGCAAAGAGAGTCTTGCCTTCCTGCTCACACCTGGTAAGGGTGTCCTTCACCTGTGATCCAAAAAGGGAGGAACCATCAAAGGGGGTGTTGGTGAAAGACGCTCTGAAAGGTTCCGCAAAGTTACATAGCCGCATCCAAGCATGCCTCCTCAGGGAAAAGCCTGTGCCCGTGGCTCTACTCGCACCATCGGCTGCATAAGAAATGAGCCTCATGGAGGAGTTCACCACTGAATTAAGAGTCGCCAGCTGGGAGGCTGCCTTAGCCTGGGCCCCCTCAGATGATGGATCTTGGACGGTATCTCCAAGCTCTTTAAGGAGATCTCTTTGAAGACGGGTAAAGTGGCACAAATAATTCAGAGACCTCATGGAAAAGGTCGCTGAAGAGAACATCCACTTCCCATATCTGTCCATCGTCCTGGACTCCTTGTTAGGGGGATGGACAGATGAAGAAGTTTCAGCCAACTCCTTTCTTTGTGGCCGCCGCTACCACCATGGCATCAACGGAAACACCTTTGGTCAAAAACTGTTTATACTGTGGTGCAGTTATAAATTTTGCGGGTCTTCTGGGGGTCTGTTCCACTGTGTCTGGAGCTGACCATGCCTTCCAAGCCACCACAGACATCAGTGGGTCGAAAGGCGGAGACGCCCAGGAGGTGAAAGGTCGGGATCCAAACGCATCCAGGAATACCGACTCATCCTCAGAAGGGCTCAGGGTAGTCCAGTTCCCCCTCTGCCTACGCATTTCAAGGATGTCTGAGAAGGAGACGTCTTCAGAGGGGGATCTCAGGGACCCTTTCGAATCCTCTAAGTCGGTATCTGATGTGACAGACTCAGGGGAGTCAACATGCTTCCTCTTGCATTTCCTCTTACGAGGTGGCTCCTCTGAATGATCACGGGAGGCCTCGGAAGAGGAAGATACACCCAAAGGGGTGCCCTGGAGCGTTGGTTCCCCACACTTGGGGTCTGGAGGAGGGGCAGAGGCAGATGCAGGCACCATAGGGGGTAGAGCCAATGGGGATGATCGTGGGGCTAACTCAGGGGCCAGCACACTCCACATGACTTCGAAGGCGCCCCTGCTCGGATGCTGAGAAGGCTCAGGTTCCAAAGAGATCGAAATCCCTCTCCGCACCAAGGGGGAAGGCTCCGAAGCCGATGTAGGAGCCGAGCTCACCTGCACCGAAGCTCCGAGGGGGAGAACGGGGTTGGACAAGGGTCCGATGCCACTCGCCCCCTTGGAGCCGACGAGGGAGTCTCGGCACCCAGATCCCTCCAAGGACGGTACCAAGGAAGTGATCGGAGCTGACGACGGAACCGAAGGAGAAGTGATCGGAGCTGACGACAGAACCGAAGGAGAAGATATCGGTGCCGACAGTTCCACAACTCGAACTCAAACGAACTCTGGCTCTGAACTCAAGGGAGGAGTTGGAGGAGGAATAACTGCAGACATGGACGGAGTCAACCCTTGATGAGGGGAGGCTGGACAAAATTTTTGCTAGGGCCTGCGATTTCAACAGCCTACTGACCACTCTCTCCACGTAGTGATCTGAAAGCCTTGATGACCGAGAAGAGTGGGAGGACCGATGACTGCGTTCCGAATGGAGCAGAGGAGACATCGGAGCCGAGCGTATCGACTCCAGGGAGGGAGACCTGGATCTCTTTCGACTCCCCGATGGCTCCGAAGTGCGTGTCGGAACCGACTGGGAGGCAGGCAGAAGGAGTAGCTTCACCAAACGACGGCTCCGAACTGGGAGCCAAAGATTTAGATGGCTTGGAGGACTTCACGGGCTGAGCCTTAGCTGGTGAATCCTCGGACTTAAGTAAACCCCGTAGGATTAACTTATTCCTATGCTCCTGCAGGACTCTTGGACTGACAGCATGGCAAACTGAACAAGAGTCCTGCAGGTGCACAGCACCCGGACAATAGACACAAGAAGTGTGACCATCTGACAGCATGAGTCACACTTCTTGAATCCGGACACCTTGGTATCCTTGGACATACCTAAGGAAGGAACACTAAACACAATGCACAAAAATTTTAGGATATAATAACTGTCACACACACAAGTTACCACACCCAAAAAACAGCCAAGAAATAGACACAATATCCTATGCTACCAACAAACAAGTAAGACTAAACTAGGTAAATACTAAATTTTTTTTTTCTTTTTTTTAAAGGTTGGCCTCTAACTTAAACGGCTATTGAAGGAAGAGAGTGAGGGGGGGAGGGGAAAAATCTCTAACTAAAACAAGTTTTCTGAAGGGGAGGGAAATTCAGGTAGGAAAAAAATATATATATAGGTACAACAAAGATATCCTATAGAAAGATTGTAACTACAACTAACAAACTACACTAAAACCCCAATAGTTAACAAAAAACAGATAAAACAATAAAAATATACGACCTGAGCCAGTAAGACAACCTCGCAGCAGAAGTGGCAAACGAGATCTGGGTATCTAGCGGCAGGCATCATGGGATATATGGAGAGGCCTCGAGCCAGTAAACAGCTCTCGAGCTTTTGAAAATGGCTGAGTCGGAGCCAATGATCGGATCCGAACCCAACCAGCAAGAATGAAGGCGAGATAGACAACTTAACATGTACAGTTGTGTACCTACCATAAATGTAGATGTAAAGCCTAAGGTAGTGTCCAGTGTGGCTCTTAATCAAACCATTCATTTGCCCACTTTTTATCCAAACCCACAGAATAAAAGGGAGAGACTTCTGCATTCTTTGGACATACACAGACAACTACGCTTCTACTTGGACAAAACTAAAGCTTTCAGAAAGACTGAGCAACTTCTAATGGCATATGCTACAGGATCACAAGGAAAGGCCATCTCAAAGCAGACTATTTCAAAATGGATAGGCCACTCCGTTCGTTTCCGCTATTCGCAGTGCCTAAGGACATTAGACCTCACTCAACCAGAGCAGCAGCCACTTAAGCAGCCTTCCTCAGAGGAATACCAACCAAGGATATTTTGGAGCCTGCAACTTGGACTTCACTGCACATGTTTACAAAGCACTACCACTTACCTCTTTACTCTAAATCCAGAGCAGGCTTTGCCACTACAGTTCTGCAGGGCCTCATAGCCACTCCTAATTCTACCACTCCTAATTCTATTTAGACCCAGCCACCCAACCTCAGCTTTGGGATTCAGCCCAAGTGTAATGACTGCAACAGTGAAACATGAACATAGTACAGTTGTGTACCTACCATAAGTGTAGATGTTCAAGTGTATTCACTGTTGCAGTCCAGGTTACCCACCCACCATCCCCCTTTCTTTGCTGGGACTTATCTGTACTTCTCTATTCTATACAACCTATGTGGTGTATTTGCTTGTAGATGAAGGTAATTTTTATGTTAGTGCATGCTTTTTTATAAGCATTATTTTAGCCTACCGTTTTGGGGCCACCTGACATCTGGGGTAAGAAAAACTGAAGAAAATGGTGTCGGCTGCATCTTATATACACCTGGCACACTGATGTCAGGGAAGAGGCGACAGCAACCGACGCCGGACCAGGACTTTGGAATTCAGGCCGACTGCGGGTAGCCTGCCAGCAGGATAACCCAAGTGTAATGACTGCAACATGAACATCCCTGTTTTCCTGCAGCCTGAGATGAGCTGCCATGACTGGCAGGCACTGTTAAACATCCTGGGTGTAGAAGTGAGATCAAGTTGATGACTCCAGAAGTGATGACTGGCTCCTATTTGAAAGCACAGGAACCTAAGAGACTCCTTTGCTATTGTTACGTGTAGAAAGGCATCTTGGAATTCCAAACAGCATAGCCAGTCTCCTCCTTGCAGAACTAGAGGAATGGATTGCACTAAGACTATGTGAAAAGGCTCTTTTGCAATTTAATCGTTTAGGCCACTATGCTTTAGTACGGACCTAAACACCTTTTCTTTTTGAGAGCCAAAAAAGCCTAAAGTAAAACAGTAGCCCTCACTGGCCTGACAGTACCTCCTGAATGGCAATTTTTAATAAAAGGCTTAACACTCCTTTCAGAACACAACTCTTTGACGGGTTGGGGCATCAAGAAAGATTAGAAACTGCTGTCTAGGTGGGGACAGGAAGGAATTACAATAGACACTGGATTTAAATGGCCAACCACATAGACAAGTGATGAAACAGACAGCCATCAGCTCCCTCCAGATTGGAGACGTTGGGCAAGCATTCTCCTCCCAGAGAAGTACCTCAGGACCCCTGATTATTCTACAAAGTTTTCTTCTTTTGGGCTGATAGTTGTTCTGAAAGTTTCTGCGGCTTCTACAGCCTCTTTCACAGTTCATATTGGGGTATTCCTGAAAAATAATTGGCTGTTGCATCCTAGAAAAGGAATGCTGAGACAGCTGGAATTTGACCCAACAACAGTGAGTGACTTGCCCTTCTGTTCCTGTTTCTAAAGTTTGGCTTTTTTCTTCTTTTTTTTTTTTTTATTGTAGCAATTTTGAATTATCTACCTATTAATTTTCTTTTCAATAAAACATTTTATTGGTTAGTACACCAAAAATTCAAAACAGTACTATCATAATGCTAGTTCCCAAACCAACTTTTCAATTTGGGTGTCTAACAGGGATGTCTACTGAAGTCTGTCCTTTACAAAAACTGCTTTACTGTAATTATCTATTGCCTGATAAACTGTAGATAAGAAGTGGAGAATGTGTTTTAGTTGGGATGAAGTTTGAGTTAGCATTTTGGACAATCAAGTGTCGACTTTCAAGGCCCCTCGAATTTTAAGTATTGCCACACTGGTATTTCTGAATTTTCATTTTAAGAACTACATTGGATCGCATTAAGACAGCATTACTCTGTTGTGGGATGAAGTCTAGCCAACAAATGAAAACTGCTTCAATGCTTATATATGCAGTTTGCCCTCTACCATAAATCGCCTATTCCTCCATATCCTTTTGCACCTGCTAGTTGCCCTGACTAAAAGATTAATTTTTGTCATCCATCACCACAAGTTTCATTAATGCACTTTTGGAGCTTGCACCCTTTTTTTTTTACAGGGTAGGGTATTGTTTTGCTATCATATTAGATAAAATTCAGGGAGTACCCATAGTGGTTGGGGACTACAGTGAACAACAATAAGGTGTGCAAGATCAAAGACCCAAGCATATCTTCTGAGATCTGGAAGTCTTAATACCCCGTATTTCTTATGAGCCATTCATTTTTTTTTGGGCTAATCTTGGGTGAGATTTACCCCAAATATTGGCCAAGATGTTGAACAAGGGCCAGGATACAGCATGTATGGAAAAGAACTTTAGGCAGGAAATACATCTGAACTGCTGATATGTAGACTAAACATGGCAGAAAGATATGGGCCCGTGATGCGACTCTAAGTAAATTCCTTGATTACTGCATTCAAAATATGCATAATAATTTTACTGAAATCAGTATTATGTTGTACCCAAAAGTATGTATGTGAAGTGGCCTACTTAATTCCAAACTGTGTCTTCACAGCTTTCACATTAGCGCATTGCAAGTGGAAAATAAAAAAAGGACCCCTTTGGTTCAATTAACCTTTAGCTGTGATAAGGATTCAAAACCCTGAAAATCTTTAAGGATTTTAGGAAAATGCTGTTGGTTGTTTGTGATAAAAGAAGTACAACCGTCTGCAAATCACATATCTGTAATAGCTCTAGAATTATGTAATAGACTCAGCACTTCCACTACAACTGAGGACAACAGGGGCAACAGTGGGTACCCTTGACATGCAGTTTGAATAATTCAAAGGGTTGAGAATCCTAAGCATTTGCTGAAATTTTATCCATAAGGTGTAAATACAGCAGATTGCTCCAGACTAGAAAAGGATTGGTAATAGAAAACCTCTGTAACACCTGCCGTAAGTAATCCCAATGGATGGAATCAAAATCTTTGTTGAAATATAGCAACAAAGCTGCCACTGACAGTTGATTTTGTTGATGTACTTGTTGAACAATGTACGCGGTGGTGGTGCTGTGGTAGCGTTGTCGCCTCACATTAAGACGCTGCCCGGTTCGATTCTCAGCAAGAGCATCTTCTGCGTGGAGGCATGCATGAATGGGCGTACCTTCGTTGAAGGTTGTACGTCAGGCCTGGCAAGCTGGTACATAAAAATCAACTGCCAATCATTAGCAGACTGGAGTTCCGCTGTGGCGACCCCTAACCGGGAAAAGCCGAAAGACACAAACAAACTTGTTGAACAATGTAAAAGAGTCTCAACAATGGCAGAACACCATATTAGCCATAAAATCATGTTGGCTGCTGTGAATCACATCAGACACAACCTTTTCTAATGGTGTTGCTAGAATTTTGAATAGTAGTTTCACTTCTACTGGGACCAGTGACATGGATCTATAATTATGGACCTTTAATGGATCTTTGCATTTTTTTAAGGAAGCTGACAATATCTGAGTCTGGCTTGATATGGAAGGATATTTTTTGATAGGCTATGTTTATATATGGTCAGAAGAGTAGGAGTGTGTTCCACATGTAATTTATATAGGTTTGCCAGAATGCCATCTGACCCTAATGCCTTCCCTGCATCCTGAACAGCAAATGCATAAAGAATTTCCACATTATCTCTTGCTTTTGGGTCAGACAATCTTGACTGCTCAATTCAAAATTTTGTGGTTTATACATTTTTGATGTTTTTGTACAATTTTTGATAAAAGTCTGTTTCGATCCCTTGGTTAGAGTATATTATTTGTCTCACCCCATCCTTTATAGCAATTACTGCACTGGTGCATTTACTCTCACGCAGTCTGTAAGATAGTAACGTGGGGGGACTTAGTCTATTTGGTCTAGACTTTAACCATTTTCATCTCTCTGCTGTTGCTGCGTGTACTTCATAGCTCTAGTTTCTTATTTGGGGCCTCATTAGCTCCTTCAAAATTGAGGGAACCTGGCAGCCTGCTTCAATATATTGTTTCTTAAGCTCCCCAAATCCTTTTTTCTGATGTGGCACACCCTTTTTAAGTTTTTCCCTTCTTTGTTTTCCTAAAGTATTTTGTGAAATTAAATGGGTCCCTTTTAAAAACTGGTTAGATCCCCCTGCCAAATCTGGTTTACTTACTCCTTAATGGTGGCTACAGCTTGGGGGGTCTTGGAGCAGCAGTGAATTCATTATTATTCTTTGCTTAATCCCTGTCCAAAAACTATCAACATAAGTGAGACACCTTACTTTTGTCAGACAGGATATCTGAACATTGTGTACTCAATCTGCAATTATGTTATTAATCTGGAAGAAGTCTGGGGGGCAAAATAAGTAAAATCTATAATACCTGTATGGAGCACCCACCAAACACTGACTAAATTAAATTCTGCTATCCAGGATAATATACATTTATAGCATTCAGTGAGTCTTGGGTTCCCTTTTGGCAATATATCCTTACTGTAATTTAGTAATACATTAAAATCTCCCTCTTTCAATACTGAGACTGAGGCACTACCCAAATTTTTACTGCAACTCCAAACTGAATGAACAGAAGAATATCTCCACGGTTGGCGCCATTGAAGTTGGCTAAAATTAGGGATTCTTGTGGTGGTCATACTGTAGTGACTACCCATCTTCCCACTACATCAGCTCTTGAACTAATCTTAATCCAGTTGAGATACTGGGCTACATATAATCCTGCCTTTTGATGCTTCCCTGCGTACCATCCTTTCCACCCATTAAGCTTTTTCTTGAATAGGGATATCTTTAATTTTTGTCTTTTGCAAGCAGGTTACATGTATGTGCTGGCTTTGCAGTCTACAGAATATGGTAGCTACTTTCAGACCAGAGTTTAGGCTTCTAACATTCCAAGATAAGAGATTAATTTGTTGTCTGATATGGGTATTGTCATTACTCTGCATTGTGTGCTGCTGAGCAATGTGATAAAAATAGGTTTATGATGTCACAGTAAGACCTTACTAAGTTTATTTCTGTTGGCTGCCTAAAAAGCAATTACTAGAGTATGGAAAAGTACAGTTTTGTACCTACCGTAAATGTAGATGTTCGAGGATCCACATTGCTGCAGTCATAACCTGTGGGTAGTCCGCTGTCCTCGGTCGGCCCGAATACCAAAGTGTTAAGCTGGCGTCGGTCATGGGCGCTCAGAACTGACGTCAGTACGCAGTAGTACTTAAGCGCATGACCGACGCCATGTCCTCAGTCTTTCTTGCCCCAGATGTCAGAAGGCCTAAAAAGGAAAGGCCATAGCCAAAATAGAAATACCCAACAACCAACCTAGATAACCTAATAAGAACCCCAACAGAAACACAGCAACCCCAAACTATAGAGGGGAAGGAGGAAGGGAAAATTGGACTGCAGCAATGTGGATCCTCGAACATCTACATTTATGGTAGGTACAAAACTGTACTATGTTCTTTGTCTCACATTGCTGCAGTCATAACCTGTGGGTAGAATCCCAAAGCAAAGGTAAAGGGAGGCTGGCAAACTAAAAAGCATTAGGAGCTGCCAACATGCCCTGTAAAACTGCAGTGGCAAACCCAGCCCTAGACTTAGAATAAAGAGGGAGATGGTAATGTTTAGTAAAAGTGTGCACTGAACTCCAAGTAGCTGCCTCCAAAATATCCTTAGTAGCTACCCCCCTTAAAAAGGCAGTAGATGTGGCGGTAGCCCTAGTGGAATGAGGTCTGATCCCAGCAGGAACATCCTTTCCATGATGAGAATAACAAAAAGCAATACAATGGCCAATCCACTTAGAAATAGTTTGCTTAGAAACAGCCTTCCCCTGTGAACCCAAAGCAAAAGAAATAAATAACTGTTGAGTCTGCCTGAATTCTTTAGTTCTGCTCAAATAATAGCGTAATTCCCTGTGAATATCCAAAGAATGCAAGACTTTTTCCCCTTTATTTTGGGGATCGGCATAAAAAGTAGGCAAATGAATAGACTGGTTTAAGGCCACATTAGAAATAACTTTAGGCATAAAAGTAGGGTTAGTACGCAAGAACACCCTATCCTTATGAAATATCAGGAAGGGTTCAACTGCCATGAGAGCCTGTAATTCAGATACCCTCCTAGCAGACGTAATGGCCAACAAAAAGGCAGTCTTCCAGGACAAAAACTTCAACTCAGACGTAGCAGCTGGTTCAAAAGGAGGTAAAGTAAGCTTTTCCAACACAAAATTGAGATCCCAGGAAGGAGTAGGAGCTCTACGTGGGGGTCTTATGTTCTTTGCCCCTCTAAGAAATTGTTTAAACAAAGGGTGAGAAAATAATGGAGGGTCACAATCATAGTGAGCAGAAATGGCTGTAGCATGAGCTTTCACGGAGGAGAAAGACAAACCCTTGTCTAATAATTCAGTAAGGTACTGTAGTGTAAAACTCAAATTAGGCACTGAAACATCAAAGCTCTTTGCTGTGCTCCAAAGAAAAAATCTCCTCCATTTATCAGCATAAACTTTTCTAGTACTAGGTCGCCTGGCTTCCAAAATGACATTCAAAACTTGTTGAGGAAGCTGCGACCCCCCCAGGATCTAAAACAGAATACGCCAGGCTGTCAGATGCAGGGACTGCACCCTGACATTGAGAAAATGATTGCTTGCCTGGGGCAAAAGATGTGGAATTGGTGGCAAAGGCCAAGGAGGCTCCTGCACTAAACTCCTCAGCAGAGGATACCAGTGCTGACGTGGCCAATCTGGTGCTATTAGAATCATGCAAGGCTTGTCCTGTCTGACTTTCAAGAGTACCTTGGGAAGGAGAGGCAGAGGAGGGAAAGCATAGACGTGAAGGTTGTTCCAACTGAAAGATAGAGCATCCACTTTCCAAGCTTTTGGGTGAAACATCTTTGTGCAAAATTTTGGCAGTTGGAAATTTAGTGGAGAAGCGAACAGATCTATGTCTGGAGTTCCCCAAGCCACTGTCAACTGTTGGAATACATGAGGATCCAATTTCCACTCGTGGGGATCCACAATTTGTCTGCTCAAAACATCTGCTAAGGAGTTCTGTGCTCCTGGCAGAAACCGTGCTTGAAGAGTGATGTGCAAACTCAGAGCAGTCTCCCACAAAATCATAGCCTGTCTGCAAAGAGGGTAAGAATGGGTTCCCCCCTGCTTGTTGATGTACCACATGACTGTTGTGTTGTCTGTTTGAATCAACACCTGTCCCGGTTGAAGTAGATCCTTGAAGGCCATCAGGGCAAATTGGACTGCTAACATCTCCTTCATGTTGATATGCAAATGCTGTAGTCTGGGAGGCCACGTGTCTTGAATCCATTTCCCATTGAAGTGTGCTCCCCAAGCCAGGTCTGAGGCATCCGTCGTTAAGATCTGACTCGCCTCTGGTCAGGTCACAGAGGGTCCCTTGTTTAGGTGACATTCCTGAGCCCACCACAAGAATTCCTTCTGGATGCAAGGTATTATCTGAATGACAGTGTCCAAATCGTGGCAGTGTTGAGTCCATACACTTTTGAGATACCATTGTAGCTTCCTCATATGCAGTTTGGCATTGGGAAGTACCAGAATGCAAGATGCCATGAACCCCAAGGCTTGAAGGACTGTCCTTGCAGTCAGCCTGGACATTAGGGATAATTGCTGGAAGTATAGGTGAAGATTTCTTTGTTTGTCCGGGGTCAAAAGGCCATCTGAGAGGCTGTATTCAGTCTCACACCCAGAAAGCACATGTCCTGAGAGGGTACTAGACTGGACTTTGTTTCGTTCACAGAATACCCTAGGCACCTTAAAACTGCCATTACATACCGTAGATGTTGAAGTAACTTGACTTTGTCTTGAGCAAGAATCAGGCAATCGTCCAGATAAGGATAAATTTGTATTCCTCTCAGTCTTAAGAAGGCTATCACAGGAGCCAGGACCTTTGTGAACACCCTGGGCGCAGTAGATAAGCCAAAGGGCAATGCAGAGAACTGATAATGAAAAGTACCAGCCCGAAAACGCAGGAATCTCCTGCAGCTGGGCCTGAGAGGAATGTGAAGATAAGCCTCTTTGAGATCCAGAGTTACCATCCAGTGATCTTTGCCTAGCAGAGGCAGAAGTTGCTGTAAAGTTAACATCTTGAACTTTGGAATGTCTAGGTATGTATTGAGAATGGACAAATCCAGAATTGGCCTCCAAGTGTTTCCTTTCTTTGGCACAAGGAATAGGCGAGAATAAAACCCTAGGCCTACTTCTGACGGAGGTACCACCTGGATAACCTCCATTTGTAAAAGTAAAGAAATCTGTTTGTGAGCCTCCAGCCTTTGCTGAGGAGGTACATCTGGCATGCCTTTGAAAGGAGGCAAGGTGTGAAAATAAAACTTGTAGCCTTGATTTATAATGTCCAACACCCATTTGTCCTGGGTGACCAAAAGCCAATTTTGTTTGAAAAGTGCCAACTTTCCTCCTAGAGGAGCTGCCAGACAGGAAGAATCTGGCAGCTGGAGATACAGGTCATTGGGTCTGTTTACGAAAAGGCTGACCCCTGCCTTCACCAGAAGATTGTGCAGGAGAACTCCAAGTCCTAGGTCTGAAAGAACCCTGAGCATGAGCTCTGCCCCTACCACGTCTAGACCTGCCCTTAGACTGAAAATCGGAAGAAGGGTAAGACCATCCTTTTGCAGGCCAATTTCTGCTAAACTTA
The DNA here is from genome assembly GCF_019279795.1 of Protopterus annectens. Classification (NCBI taxonomy): domain Eukaryota; kingdom Metazoa; phylum Chordata; order Ceratodontiformes; family Protopteridae; genus Protopterus; species Protopterus annectens. The sequence continues at coordinate 409,914,867 of NC_056733.1, read as the reverse complement.
GGGGGCTGCACTTGTAAAAATTCCTTAACCGTCTGCATGGACTTAGCTTTGTCTTCTATTTTTCAAAACTGACTCCACAGGAGAACCAAAAAGAACTTCAGATTGAAGAGGAGCATCCAAAATTCGAGCTTTAACATGCTCTGACAAATTTTGATCCTTAAGCCAGGCATGCCTACGAATAACTGAACCAGTGGCAGCCACCCTGGAAGAAGCCTGAAGAGCATCGAAGCCACACTGCAAGGAATGCTTACCAACCTGATCTGAGGCATGAACTAAGTCCTGCAATTCCTTACACTCTATACCCTCAGCTAAATCATCTACCTTAGATTTCAACTGACTTAACAGAAAGTTCTGATACTTCAGCATATGAAACTGGCAATTTAAAGCCCTCATAGCTAGCGTGGAGGAGGTATACACTTTTTTACCCCACCTATCCAAAGCCCTAGAATCTTTATCCAGAGGTACTGGATTCTTAACTACAGAAGCCCTGACACCCTTAGGTCCTTGACTAATAGTTTCCGGGTCAGCTCTAGGACTCTTATACAAATATTTATGAGCCTCTGGAACTCTGTAATACCTGTCTGGCTTGACAGGGGCAGGGGTAAAGAATCAGGATTAAGGGAAGCTTCAGAAAAAACATCCTGAACAACATCTAAAACAGGGGGAATAGCCAAAGGTCTATGTTGTGGCAAAAACAAAAATTCCCTAAGCCTTTTACGAGAATCTGAAAAATCCTGACCTTCCCACTTGAAATGCTCCCTCATGGAGTGCAGGGTTTCAGAAAAGGAAAAATCCTCTGGAGGAGAAGCAGAGGGACAGGAATCCTCTGCATCCGAATCAGAATAGGGAGGAAAATCCTGAATGTCCTCAGCTGAAGACTCAGAGTAATCTGAGGAATGCTCCAATCCCTCCACATCTGTCTCCACCCTAGGCCTCTTGTCTGGAGGGGGTATAGAACCCCTGATTAAAGTAATCAAATCCTCTGCCATTTTCAACATATGTTTTTTAGGCACAGAGCCCGAAGAACTAGGGCTGATGCCTGTGCCAGAAAGACCAGGTCTAGCTTTAGCAAGGCCCTTAGTGACAGAAGTAGAAGGCCTAATAACCTTTTGTAAGGATGGAACTACAGAAACTTGAGAAGCCCCCTCAGCCTGGCCTAACTCCTGAGAGGCCAATTCCTGTAAAATTAAAGGTTCCCCCTGTGATTCAGCCGAAACCTCGGCTGGATCCACAGATTCAACTGTAGTTTCCATAGAACCGGCGTCCGTAACGGACGACTCATCCTGTTTAGACTTTAACAATTTATCTTTTCACTTCTTTGCGGTAGCGGGCGTTGGAGGATCCGACGGCATGTTGTAGTTACACCTCTTACCGAAAACAAGCCTAGCACAATCTAATCTGCGTTTAATGGTGCGCTTATTAAATCTAGCGCAAAAGCGACACCGACTACGTCGTGTTCAGGCCCCAAGCAAGGAATACAGAGAGAGTGATAGTCCCTATGAGGTATCCGTTTCCCACAAGAAATACAATTATTAACTTTGTCTGACATCCGGATTAACTGAGGCAAGAAAAGACAAAAATATTCCCCAACGGGGTACTTAGCCCAACTTGGTCTTCGGTCTGAAACTCGAAAAACGAAAATTTCAGGACGCCGAACGGCACTTGCAAACGCTGCTTCTGCTTCGGACCATGCGGCAAGAAAGACTGAGGATATGGCGTCGGTCATGCACTTAAGTACTACTGCGTACTGACGTCAGTTCTGAGCGCCCATGACCGACGCCAGCCTAACACTTTGGTATTCGGGCGGACCGAGGACAGCGGACTACCCACAAGTTATGACTGCAGCAATGTGAGACAAAGAACATCCAAAGTTTAAACTAACTGTATTTAAAGTACTGAATATTATATAAAAGAGATAAAAGAACAGAAAGTGGGATATTTAGAAAAGGGAAGGAATAAATCAAATAGAAATAAATGGAAATTGTGGGAACAAAACATATAGAATAATGTTCAAGAGGAGTAAGGTTTAAGGGAAGGCAGGAATTCAGCAATTTATGTAAAGTTGGACTGATGTTGGTTACAAAGAAAGAAAAGATATGTGATGTATACTGTTTGTAAATAAAAAAATGTTAATATAGTTTTTTTTCTGTTAGTGTATGTTTGCCTATGTCTTCAGTAATAATTTAATAAAGGTATTTAAAAAATAGGTTTACGGCTTTCTGGCATGTTAAAATCTCAATAATTAATTAATGGTACTTGAGTATTAACACAACCAGGTTGGTGTACTTTACCATGGCCACTTTTACTTGGTTAAAAAAGTATCGGACTATATGTTTTTTTTTTGTTAAGGAAATCTACTTTTTTGTACGTGTAATGCAAATTACATTTCAAAAATAGATATACATTTACCAAACTATAATTTTACTGGCTAGGATGTAATCACAATGATTGCAGATCTAGGTCGTTAGGTTACTGGAAATTAATAAACGCATGTTTTCTAAGCTGCAAAACTTCACGTTGAAAAACTGTCACCTCACATGGCTTTAGTTCCACTGCTTTTGCACCTCAAGTTATCTGCTAAAAACAGAGCTCTGCCAAACGGCAGTAACCCCACCAACATACAGAAATAAACAATTGCATGTACATTTCAAATTTTCAGTTTTAGAAATGACCATTCCAAACCTACAGCAGCTGCCATGCAACCTTTATTGCACATTAAAAAAAATAATAGCATGGCCCTTCCACATACTTAACTTCTTTGCTCAAGAATATGGGAAAAAGTGAAAAGTAATATGCAAAAAGATGCCATTAACTTAAAATGTTAACAAAACAACAAACTGCACTAACATGCATTTTCTGATGAATACTAGGTGGAACTTTAATGTCTTGCCATTACTGACTATCTGTTATGTATTATCCTGTATGACTTAACCAGAAAATCCAAATTTTTAGGAAGAACCAGGCAAACAGTGAGGGAAATCGGGTTCATGTAAGACAAGACAAGAGGGTGAAATGACGCGTTTTTTTTTAAACACTTGGAGTCAGTGCCCACACATATATCTCACCTGCCCAGATTTTTCTGTCATATTTTTGCTCAGTTCCTCATAAAATGTTTGTTTTTTTAACATATCACCATGGAACAAAAATACTAAATAATGACAAACATTTGAATACCACACCTTACATCCTTCAGATTATGCATACTAACAAAAACATTATTCTACCAAGTACGCCAACCTGGTTGCGTTAATACACAAGTACCTAATTAACTTTGCATGGAAAATGCATACAATCCGAAATGTAGCTCGAGGCTCCCATAAAACTGAATGTGTACTTTGTTTTGAGCTTCAGTTATAACTACATTCACTATCTGGGGATGGATAAGAGGCATGACACTTCTACTTTATTTACTAGTCTCATACTTCTTGTTAAAATGTCCTTTTATTCATCCTATTAGCTGGTGGATTTAGAAGAGATGGTAAACATCTGACTATGTTGTTGCAGTGCCCCTGTTGTAGAAATGGTAGACTACCGTGTATACCACCCAGTATGACTCAGTTTTAATTGTTTATCCACCACAGCGAGAGCTTATCTCTACCCTTTAGGCCATATTATTGCAGTGGTGACCAAGTCTATCTGGTCATTGGGTTAGTATGGTGGTCAAATCAAAGACAGTGGGTAAGTCAATACAGCCAGTCAAGTGAAGTTTGGCTTTTACTGCCTGACCAAAGAGGATGTTACTGACAAATGGCTCACTGAGAAAGTAGGACTTGATATCCAACATGAAATGATCAAAAAGGGACCTAGGATAGTGTCCAAGTGAAATGCCTGTGTCTGCTGCCCTTGATACTCCATCCATTATATTATGAACAATGCAAACAGAAATGATAGATAGTGAAGAGAGGGATGACATCTGATAAGAGTAGCTTCTTGTCCTCTCCTTCTGTTAACACTTCCAGAGTCTTGCATGCCTTATGAACCAAATCTACCTGATATCTCACAATATGAAACTTGGAGTTTATCACTGTCAAGTGTGAGACACAGTGTTTGTCACCATCAAGGTGAAGATGGAGGACAAAAAATACCTTCCCATGCAGTTCAACATACACAGCTGTTTAATGGACAGTTCACGGGACTCTGGCAGTGGAAGTTTTTATTTTTTCAAGGCAGCAGTGGGAACTATAGATAAAGTTCAAGGCTGGAGGCAAATCCTACCCAGTCCATGGCTGACCACGGGATCCTCTCTCTTCTCTTCGGAACCAGGCCTCCTACATCCAGGATTTTCCATGATGCCTGCATCGCCAGCTTTATCATCTTATCTGGTGTGTGTGTGTGTGTGTGTGTGGGGGGGGGGTGGCTCACCCAAAAGGCTGACTTAGTTGACTAGAAGGCCTTTTCAAGGCTGAGCTCTGACAGACTTGATGCCCCTCCCACTTTGGCCAGAATACTTTGAATTTGTGTAGGAGGGCTGGGCATTCTTCCTCTTTATCCTCAAAAACATCTAGAGTAGGGAACTCAGCAGGGAAGTCCATGAGCTTCCCATTGCAGTTGCATTTTCCTTGCCACTTTGGAGAGGAGAACTGCAAGATGCAGGTAGATATGATGTGTGATGACAATGGAAATCCTGGAGAAAGGCTCCTAGTCCAAATGTCATGTAAATAAAAGCAATGGATAGCCACTTAAGCGGACACCTGAAATCCCAATGGGCTGATGGCCACAATACAAGCTACGGAGAGAGCATGCAGATATGCCTGCATAGCCACAGCTAGGACTGAAATTGAACCCTAATGCCTTGCTAACAAACTTATCACTGAGGCACTGATGACTAGAAATGTCTTGACCCACAGTACTGACTTCTCCTTCAGAATCTGTATCAAAGCCATGGGCCTCAACTTTAAGCAGCAAAAGTTGATGCTTGGATAGAATTATTAGGCCAGAGACAGCTGGACCTGAAGCTGATCCAGAGGGCTTTGGCCAAAAGCATCAATGTCAAAGGTTCTAGCAACTCTGAAGGACTAGAGTTTAATAATCCAACCCCAGTGATGTGGTTGATGCCAGAAAGGTTAAGGCTGAAGGCTGAAGACCCATGCTATCGACCTTGAGAAGGAAAGCAAAAGTTATGTACTTACCATAATTGATAGATCTGTGTTGTTAATTCCCATTCTTCCTCAGTGGATGGATTCAGGTTTAATACAGATTTGACATTGGCTACTCAGATTTTGGATCCAATGCTCAGTCATTATTCAAACTACACAAAAGCTTTAGAGTTACATGACAGCCAGGCTTTAGACATGTACATTCTAAAGAAAGTAAGTATTATCAAGAACAGCAAACATATTAAAAAAATTTGCAAATGGCCAAATATGTTACAGTGTACAAGGATTAGAAATAAACTTTACATGTTATATCTATACCCATGTATGCACACAAAAACACACAAAGAGCTCCTGCTGTTGTATACTACATCATAAAATCACTGTATGTTGATGGAATATTAGGAAATTTTCAGTTGAATCTGCTCAGATGGCCTATCACGATTTGTAAAATAAAGTGAAAAATTTAAAAGTAAATTTCTACTTACTTGTCACATACAGCAATAACTCTGCTTCCTTAAAGCCTACAATGTTGGCAGACTTGCAAAAATAGATGTCAGCATCTGTCTCTTGGGAGCAGTTTGTGATAGTTAGATTAGACTCTCCTCTAGTCTGAGAGATTATATATTTGCTGCTTGGAGTAATAACAGTCTCATTCTTAGATTTGAGCCAGCTGATTCTTGAATTTGGATAAGCGCTTGTCTCTTTGCAGGTCAGAGTGATGTTGCTGTTCAGGAAGCAGGTCACAATAGGTGTAGTGGTAGGTAGTGGTGCACCTTAGAAAAGAGAAAAAAATCACGTCAGGTTAAGGAAAATTAGCCCAGCTCTGCCATCCAATTAATTCAATTAAAGTCTAAGCAATTTCTGAAGTTTCACTTCTCCAAAAATTCACATTCAAATGTTTTACATATTGGTATATAACAGTAAGGATGATTCATAGGTCCCAGCCAATTACTCATCCAGAATTTTCCACACATCTTTCAAAGGTTTCAGTAAATTATTTATTCTGAAGGAGTTCCATCAAGTCCCCAGATTTGTAGGAATAGCATTAAAATATGCATGAAATATTTCACAACACACATTTATTACATATGGGCATATAGGCTCATCCAAATCAACCAATGATCAGTAGGATAGACAAGACATTTTAAATCTAACTTAGTTTGGTTTCACATTCCATAATGAAAGTAATGTGACCAAAGAAAAAACAATCCATCACGGTTTCCTCCACACACTTTTTTTTTCCCTGGCAAAACAGGTACAAGTTGAACAATGAACTGTAGCACAAGTATAAGCCACTTGTATACAAAATGTAAATGTCAGAAGTGTGTTAGAGAGAATATTAAGGAAATTATAGCAAAGCACTCAAAACGTGTAACAAATTAGCACAACCAGACTACAAATTCTGTCCATTTTAATATCAAATTATGCACATTAAAATGTAATCCACAGGCAGACTAATGAGAAAACACAAAATGTATACGAGTTAAAATTAAACAAGTATTACCTGCAATTGTTATTAGGTACAAGGATAATCGTTAATAAGAAGTTATGTACTCACCATAACGTTCCATCTGAGTAGGTAGTTCATTTGTCTGCAACCTGTGGGTTACGGATCCGATATCGGATCCGAGCCGGCAACTTGTTTCAAGCTAATGGATCCGAGCTCCTAGCTCCTCCCTTCACTCATAATCCCCTGCTAACCCTCCATGACCTCAGATCGAGTTTGCCCCTCAATATATATCCAACAAAAGGATATCTAACTACCAGTAGATCCGAAGAAGGCCAGGGGGAAGGAGGGGGGGATGGTTGCAGACAAATGAACTACCTACTCAGATGGAACGTTATGGTGAGTACATAACTTCTTAATCTGAAGTAGGATGTTCATTTGTCAGCAACCTGTGGGACAGAGTCCCCAGCTACCTGCACCTTGGGTGGCCATCATGGAAGGATATTACGAAGCACCGCAGAGCCAAAGGATGCTCTCCCTCTAGAAAGCACGTCTAGTTTGTAGTGGTTAATAAAGGTATGAGATGAAGCCCAAGTGGCTGCAGAACAAATATCATCCAATGGAACTCTAGACTTGAAGGCCGCAGAGGTAGAAATGGAGCGGGTGGAATGAGCACTAACTCCTTCTGGTGCGGGTCTACCCGAGGCTTGATACGCCAATAGGATACATTGAGAAATCCAGCGAGATAAAGATACTTTAGAGATAGCTTTCCCCAAGTTAAATTTGGCAAAGGAAGCGAACAGCTGGTCGGATTGTCTATGGCCAACTGTCCTATGAGTATAAAAGCAAAGCTGCCTATGAACATCTAATGAGTGCAGCTTGTACTCTCCCTTATTCTGATATTTAGGGAAGAAAACCGGTAAATTTATGGATTGATTTATGTTGGTTTCTGATGCTATCTTGGGAAGAAAGGAGGGATTGATCCTGAGGTACACTCTATCTGGGTGAAAGATCAGGTAAGGAGGCTTCACAGAGAGAGCTTGAAGCTCCAACACTCTTTTTGCTGAAGTGATGGCTACAAGGAAAGCTGTTTTCCATGACAAGAATTTGAGATCTACTGAAGCAGCGGGTTCAAAGGGTGGAGCAGTCAAGCCTTGAAGAACTAATGTAAGATCCCAGGGGGGCATGGCTTCCTTTACAGGGGGTCTAAGTAAAAAGGTGCCCTTGAGAAAGGTTTTACACAACTTGGCCGACATCAAAGGCCCTGTATCATGTCCCACATGGTAATGTGATATGGCTGCCAATTGCACTTTGACAGTTGAACAACTAGCGCCTTCCTGAAAGAGTTCAGTTAGGAAGTCTAATATGGATGGAAGAGGAGCCGTAAAGGGATCTAGATCGTGATGCTCCTCCCAGATGGAAAAGCGTTTCCATTTACTGTGGTACACTTCCCTGGTGGAGGGCATATGCGCTGCCACGAGGATGGCTTTGACTGGTGAAGAGATACCGGGAGTCCTAACTAGGAGTGGAACTGGAGCAACCAAGCTGTCAGTTTCAGATTGTCCAGCTTTGGAGTTGGTAAGTTCGACGGATGGGAGATGAGATACGGAGTGGGATCTAGAATCCAAGGGTGATTCACAAGGTGAGACCACAAGTAAGGGAACCAAATTTGCTGAGGCCAGAATGGGGCAATGAGGATCATCTTGCTCCCCAACCGTGAGGCTTTCTGTAAGAGTTGTATCATTAGTGGTAGAGGAGGATAGGCATAGAGTAGACCAGGTGGCCAAGCATGCACCAGAGCGTCTCTTGGAGTTTCCCCTGGAGGGGGGATTAGAGCGAAGAAATTGCCGCATTTGGTGTTTGATGGAGATGCAAAAAGATCGCAGCAGGGTTGCCCCCATGTTGCGAATATCTGCTTCGCTACTAGTGGATTGAGAGAGCACTCGTACGGGGTAAGAAGGGTGCGACTGAGCTTGTCCGCTAGGATGTTGGTCCTCCCCGGAATGTGCGTTGCAATCAGAAAGCGGTTGGAGGAGATCGCCTATTCCCACACTCTCATGGCTTCGCGGCATAGAGGGCAAGATCTGGTTCCCCCCTGTTTGTTGATGTACCAGACCACCAACATGTTGTCTGAATGAATTGCAATCGTTCCTGTGTGGAGGAGGCCCTGAAGTGCTTGCAACGCCAACAGAACCACTCTCATCTCCAGAACGTTGATATGCAGGGAGGTCTCTGTATCATTCCACGTGCCTTGGACTGTCCTGCCTGAATAATGCCCCCCTCCACCCGAGGTGGGAAGCGTCCGTGGTCACCGTGGCGAGAGGGGGAGAGGTGCAGAAGGGATGGCCCATATGGAAGTTCGAGGCTTGGAGCCACCATAGTAGCGCCCTCCTACAAGCCTTGCTGATAGCAATGGGATGGTGGAGAGGAAGGGATAGAAAGGACCATTGCACTAGAAGAGTCCATTGCAGTACCCGCATGTTCAAACGGGCGCATGGAAGGAGCGTAATCGCTGCCGCCATGGAGCCTAGTACCCTCAAGACCAATTCCGCTGGTGAAGCCTCTGATTGGAGGATAGCCCGCACATGAAGTTGTAAGTTCCGGATTCTCTCGGAAGTTAGGAAGGCTCGCAACTCTCTGGTGTCTATTCTGGCACCTATGAATTCTACGACCTGCGTTGAAGCCAGTAGAGATTTGCCGACGTTGATAGTAATGCCTAACTGTGGGGCTAGACGGAGAAAGAAGTCTCTTGCTGAGCAAAGTAGATGCCTTGTTGGTGCGGTCAGGAGCCAGTCGTCCAGGTACGGAAAGACCTGTATTCCCTGGAGTCTCAGGTGGGCCGCAATCACTGCTAATACCTTGGTGAACACCCTGGGGGGCTGTGGTGTGGTCGAAGGGAAGGACCCTGAACTGGTAGTGACTGGCCCCCAGCCGGAAGCGAAGGAACCTCCTGGATCGTTTGTCCATTAAAATGTGGTAGTACGCATCCTTGAGGTCTATGGAGCACATCCAATCATTCTCCCTCAAAAGGAGGAGAATAGATTGAAGAGTGACCATCCAGAATTTTTCCTTGGTTACTGACAGGTTCAAGTGGGAAAGGTCTAGGATCGGTCTCAAGTCCCCCGTCTTTTTTGGCACCAAAAAGAACCTGGAGTAGAACCCTAATCCGAGCTGGTCTTGGGGGATGGGCTGGATGGCTCTTTTTCTTAGCAGCTGCTGAATTTCTGCAGCTGCGGCCTCCCTCTGATCGGGTGGTACATTGGGGAGTTTCTTGGATTTGGGGACAGGATTAGTGGTATTTTGTACCCTCTGGATATAATGGGAAGCACCCAGTGGTCTGTTGTGATGGACTCCCCCATGCTGCTAGGTGTTCCGAGAAGTGCCCCCCCCGACTGCCTCCAGAGTGGAGCAGCCAGGCAACCCCTCAGGGCTGCTGCGCGGGCCGCTCAGAGAAAGGTTCTCTGGACCCAAAGTTTCTCGGAGCCCCTCTGCCCCTGGGGCGGCGTCCTCCCTGTCCACCTCTGCCACGGTAGGACTGGTTGTCCGGAGCTGGTTGGGAATGTTGTGATTTTCGGAACCACATCTTCTTCTGACCCTTTTGGTTCCTCGAAAAGGACCGCTGGGGAGCAGGGAAGCGGACTCCGACGGCAGACCACGTCTTCCCATCCTTCTCGCTCTGGACAAGTGTCTCGCGAACTGTTTTGCCAAATAGGGCAGAACCATCGAAAGGGGCGTTCGCGAAGGACGCTTTAAAGGGCTCCGCAAAATCGCAATGACGGAGCCAGGCCTGACGTCTCATGACTAGGCCTGCTCCGCTAGCCCTAGCAGCTCCCTCTGTGGCGTGGGACAATAGCCGCATAGAGGGGGTTTGAAATTGATCTCAGAGTGGCCATTCGGGTGGAGTACAATTGTTTGTCATCCTCCAACATGGACTCAGGGGGGGATGCAGCGTATTCTTTGATAAGATCCCACTGCATCCTGATGACATGTGCCATATAGTTCAGAGACCTTACCGAGAAGGTCGCTGAACTAAAGACTCGCTTCCCTAAGCGGCCCATCAAACGGGACTCTTTGCTCGGTGGATGGACTGAGGGGCTCTCCTGAGCCAATTCCCTCTTCGTGGCTGCCGCCGTCAACATGGCATCTACGGGGGGCCCCTTACTCCAATGTGATCGGTCTGAGGGGGGGCTAAGAATTCTATCCGGGCATTTCGGTATTGGCTCCACGGTGTCCGGATCCTTCCACGCCCTGGTGGTAGTGAGGTCCACCAGGGGGTCGGCCGGAGGGTACACCCAAGAGGTAGACGGGCCTGCCTCGAATGCCTCCAGAAACACGGACTCGTCAGAGGAAGACTTGGGGTCAGACCACCCACCTCTGATCCTCAGCATCTCCATGATGTCTCCAAAGGAGACATCCTCAGGGGGCGATCTTGGAGAGCCTTCCCCTTCCTCCAAGTCCGTGTCCTCGGTTAAGGACTCAGGGGAGTCCACATGCCTCCTTTTGCACTTATGCTTACGGGGAACTTCCTTGGGGGGACTGTCCGAGGAGGCCTCGCCAGCAACATCTTGTTCCAATGGAACCATCTGTGACATCGTAGCAGGCTGTCCCTTTGGCCGGGTGATGGAAGCCTGGCCCAGCAGAGAGGGAGTGCAGGGAGGAGCCGATGCAAGGACCGGGGGTCCGGATGCTCTCAGAGCCCTCTCCACAACATCGAAGGCCGAGGGAGAGCCACTCTCTAATGGATCCGAAAGTCGTCTCCCACTCGGATCTGATGAAGGGATCGGAGCCGGCGCTGAGACTGTTGGATCCGAGGGACCAGTGGGCTCCGACCTGGACGGAGCCAAAGGTACACTGAATCCCCTGGATCCGAAGCTCGGACCATGGCTCTGAGAGGTCGGATCCGAAGTACCAAGTACTGTCGGTGCCAACGCTGCTCGGCTCCGAACCCAGATAGCAGGTCGGAGAAGGAGCAATAGGGTGGAAAAAAGGTGTTGAGCTCCCCCCCTGGGGGGGGGGGGGGGGAGGCAAGAGCACTCCCATCTGCAGCTGGGCCTGGATGAATCTTCGCATCATCCGGTCCAAGTCTGCATCGGATAAACTAAAAATAGATCTCGAAGAGGCCACCGAGGCAGGCCTGGAATGCCGCCTCGATGACCTCGACGGAGATCGGGTCTCCTCCTCCTTGGGCCCTGGGGAGAAACAAGGGGATCGGAGCTGAGGAGGAGGAGAAGACCTAGAAGCAGTGGCGGGAGAAGCCCGCTTAGCTGGCGGGGCCGAAACGGAGGTCTCGGCCCGCCGCTTGTGGTGCTTCTCCCTCCGTTTCTCCCTCCTGGCCTCCCTGTCCTCCGACACTTTAGCGGGAGTTTGAGTCCCGGACGGAGGCAGGGGGGCAGGAGTGGCAGCGACCAGAGGCTGTGGTGGAGCCACGGGAGCAGCAGAGGTAGCGGAGGCCGAAGCAGAGTCCGGGGGTAAAAATCCCGCAAGGACCAGCTTCGACCTCCGCTCTTTCAGTGCCCTGGGATTGAACGCTGCACAGATGGTACAGCCTGAGGTAAGGTGTTCAACCCCAAGGCACCGAACGCACCAAGTGTGGCCATCAGCCGGGGAGAACTTATGGCCACACTCGGTACATTTGGAAAATATGGCTTTTGGGGCCTAAGCCATTTTTTTAAGAAAAAAACAACTGCACACACACACAGGCCCCAAAAAGAAACACAACACACATGCACACACTAACGACCAGCGAAGGGAGGGGGAACTAATTAAAGAAAAAATAATAAGGGAGCCTAACACTTACACACTTTTTCTTATTTAATTTAACTAAAAAAGAAAAATTCTGACAGGAAAAGTACAGATAAAAAGCAGTAAAATTCCACTTAGCTGACGAGCTCAAGAGGATCCAGCCATCCACAAGCGTGGCAAACTAGATCTGAGGTCATGGAGGGTTAGCAGGGGATTATGGGTGAAGGGAGGAGCTAGGAGCTCGGATCCATTAGCTTGAAACAAGTTGCCGGCTCGGATCCGATATCGGATCTGTAACCCACAGGTTGCTGACAAATGAACATCCTACTTCAGATCTATACTTTTCTTTCCCTCAGCAAAATCTGTTATTCCTGGTAACATTACAAGACAGCCTGGAAGCCATTCTTAAATTGCTGAGGAGCAGTTATTTGAGGCTTAATCCAGAAAAAACTGAATTGATGACTACTAATGTGACTTTTAGGCCTTCTTCATGTCCTAGCCTTTCTACCCATTGTCATTTATGGGTGCAAAAAGCTAGAGTTTCTGCCTTGAATACGAACTGTGGGTATGATTCTTAAAGTCCAAGCACTAAGTGGCTAAATGTCAATGTCTGTCAACTCTTCCTTTTCCCATCTGAGGGATGCCAGCTAAATTGAGCAAGTTATTTCAAATAACCTTCCATGGATATGTATGCATTTCTTCAACCTTTGATTGCTGCAATGTCCTCTGCCTGATGCTTGATAATGGAGACTTTGATCAACTGCATAAAGTTTAAAATGTTGCAGTATGCTTATTCACATTAACCAGTTGGTATTGCCATGTTTTTCCCCTTTGCATACCATTCCAACTGACCATCAGCTGCTCAGAATTGTGCCAACTGCTCCTAACTTTAGTGTCTCCAGTACTACTCCATAAGGTTGGGACCACCATGGCTGCTAGCAGCTTGGAAAGGTGAAGAAGTAACAAAGTGGAGCAACAAGCCATCATTACATATGTTGTCCCAATACAATGGGGATTTTTGATATGCTCTGATTGGGTGGGGCTGCTTCATGTCATGCACATCACTGCACATAGCATCAATTAGTTCCGCTTCTATCTCAGTATGCTGAATTCAATTATCTGCAATACTTCCCATTCCTTTCCACCCTTCTCCAATTGGCTCTTCCAACTCTTGAGTTGCTAATCAAAACTGGGATATCTATTCATGTGTGCCACACAGCTAGGTTGGTTTTCCCATAATATACCAGTTATGATCTGACTGCTTTGGCTGCCAGTGGCTTAAAGGTGTTATCATAAAATATCTTACATTGTATAGCATGATCTCCTACTACAATAAAGAGCTACCGATATAATAATGAGACGAGCACTGCCTGCCAATATTTTTCATTTAGAACAGTTTTAGCAATTTTTCTCTTGTAACAGAAGGGTAACTTGCAGTGCTCTAAGCAATTATTTGCTGGGAGTCAGCTAGCTTTAAGAGTGTCAACTGGCAGCTGCCTGGCTATAATTTCTACTCTATTGCTTTGTCCTTGTTTTAGCAGAGCTGTGTGATGTTGCTTGCTTGCGATGGTCTTAATGTGTGTGACTATGAACCTGACCTCCAACATCAGAAAACTGCTGCTTTTTAAGTATATATAGACTTACATTGCCTGACAGTACTTTTTGTTTGAAATTATTTTTGAAAAAAATTCTCTTGTGAGACAAAAGAAAATGTGTAGCACCGATAGTCTCTGCTGGCTTTTGTTTGCTGCAATTTCTGGTGCATTGCAGTTTGCCATGTTATTGTTTATTTATTTCAGTTTGATTACTGTGAAGGTCCACTGGGCCTGGGGGCCTGTTTTCAGTGGAGGCCCGGGGAGAAAAGCTCCACAGGAAACAACAATTTTAATTACATGAAAAATTCAAACACAGTATGCATTACAAATAACAGGTTGCTACAAATAGCAAAAAATACTAACAATTTCTATTATGTTCAGGAGGAAAAAAACATGCATATAGTATAAAAACAAGAATTTACTGTTTAGTTACCTGTGCAATCAATATTTTAAAAGAGGTTACGAAGGTGAATAGGTTAGCCTGGAGAGAAGGGGGAAGATGGCTTGAGAGGTGTGGGCTGAAGAGTGCAGTTGCATATCCTATTTAGATGGAGGTAAGAATGAAGTTGGGTTTTGAAGTGATTTAGATTGTTGCAGGTTCTTAGTGAGGTGGGCAGGGCATTCCATTTTTAGCTAGGGTAAAGGATAAGAGATGCTGACCTGCTGGGTGTTTGGGTTTTTCTACTGTGATCAGGTTTTGGAGAGAAGATCTAAGGGGGGTAATAAGGTTGTAGAATATTGGAAAGAGCAGGGCAGTTAGTAGGATGAAACAATAATTTGTGTGTTGTGATGACTTGGAGAAAGTCAAGCTGATTGGGGAGTTCAAGCCAGTTTAGAGAGTGAAGGGAGATGCAGTGATGAGAGGAGGATTTGGCATTTGTGGCAAATTTGGGAGATTTTACTGTAACATTGTTCCAATTTGGAGGTAAGTGTGGATGATAAATTAGTGAGCAGAGGAGCGCTATATAGTAGAGAGGGAAGGAGGTAGGTAGAGGCAAGGGTTAGCCTGGTGGGAGGAGAGAGAAAGTGGTTATTTCTATACAGTAAGCCAAGTTTTGTGTGTGTTTTTTTGATGTTTAGCTGGATATGAGTATTAAATTTTAGTTGATCATCAATCGTAACACCAAGAAGTTTGGTGGAGGTTACAATCTCGATAGTGGAGTTGTTAAGGCTGGTAATTTGAAATGGGTTTTTATTAAGAGATGAGGATTTAAAGGGGGAGAAAATGAAGATCTTAGTTTTGTTTGCATTTAGGGAGAGGTGATTTTGGAACATCCACTTTTCAGTGGTTGAAAAGGCACTTTGTGTTAGAGCTTGGAGCTCTGTTAGGTTAGAGGCGCAGCAAATCAAAGTGGAATCGTCAACGTATTGCACAATTGTGGTGTTGGGAATGGCTTTGTGGAAGTCGTTAATAAAGATATTGAATAGTAACGGGCCAAGTATGGAACCTTGAGGTACTCCGGTAGGGGTAGGAATGAAAGTAGAGGTGGCTTGGCCCCATTTCACAGCTTGGGACCCGTTTGAAAGGTAGCTAGAGAACCAGGAAAGAGTTTTTTTGCTAAGGCTGAGAATAGAGAGATGGTTTAAAAGGTGGGTGTGGGAGATGGTGTTAAAAGCTTTGTATAAGTCTAGTAGAATGGAGGTAAGAAGGAGAGAAGAGTGGTGTTAGTACTGTGTCCTGGGTGGAAGCCGTGTTGGGTAAGACAGAGTAGTTGGTGTTTGGTAAGGAATGGCAAGAGCTGCAGGTGGATGCATTTTTCAAGGATTTTGGATATAGGGGAGAGGATGGCTATGGGGTGGAAATTGGAGACACTACAATTTTTGCCACCTTTATGGAGAGGAAGAATGAAAGCAGAGTGCCATAGTTTAGGTACATAGGATTTGAGTAGAGCCCTATTAATTAGGATGCTGATAGGTAAAGCAATGGCATCAGAAGCTATTTTTAGGAAGGAGGATGGAATGCTGTCAGGGGCATTAGAGCAAGGCTTTAGTTTATACAGCTGTTTCTTTATTAGGTCGGTGGATACAGGTTTGAGTTCGAAAGAGGGGGGGGGAGAAGGGAAGGGAAGATTGAGCAGGGAGGGGAGGAGGGTTATTGTTGGTGAAAGTCTTGGTTAGCTCAGCAATGGAAGAGGTGAAGAAGGAATTGAATAGTGAGGCAATTTCTGGGTCAGATTTGCTGGTATCAGGACAGGGGTTGTTTTTTGTATCTAGCCTAAGGAGGGAATTAATAGAATTCCAGGATTGTTTGGGATTTCTTGTAGTTTGATGTAGTAAGACTTTTTATCTGTAATGACTAGTTTTTTTGGCAAGGTTTCTTAACTGCTTAAACTTAAGGAAGATTTCAGGCTGTTTGTGTTTAAGGTAGGCTTTTCCAGGTTTTATCTCTTTGTAGCATAATCTTTTTTGTAACACTGGTGAGCCAAGGGGTGGTTTTTGTTTCAACTCTTTTTCTTCTTATAGGAGCTAGGGAGAAAAGGACAGTTATGAATGTAGAACTGAAATGATCAACGGCTTCATCTAATGGCAGTGTTTTTAGGGGGTTCCAGTTAGTTAGCTTAAGGGAGTTAGAGAAAGAAGTAGGATTAAAATTAGTTAATTTGAATGTATTGGTGAGAGTGTGGGGAGGTGGGAGTGGCTCGAATGGAGAAGGCAGGGAGGTGGTCTCCTAATAGGTCAGGAGTGACACCAGATTTTATAACTTTGTTAGGATGAGATACTAGGATCCAGTCAAGTATGGTGCCAGGGGGATTAGTTTTGTTATGTCTAGTAATGGAGTTAGAAAGTTGAGTGAAGCTGAATAGGTTGATAGCTATGGAGGGATTAGGGTTACTGATTTTTCCCCAATCAATATTTACATCTCCCAAAATGAAGGTTTCTAGCTTACTATTGGAGGAGGACCATGAAAGGATGTCTTCCAGTGTATTGGTATTGTTACCAGGAGGAATATAGAGGGAAATAATGCAGATGCTTTTGTGGTTATTTATTTTTAGTATGCCAATTACTAGTTCAGCATTATTGAAAGAAGGGATGGGGTTAGGGTATGGGGTCATAGTCAAAAGGTTGGAGTAGATTAAAGCAGCTCCACCACCTCTTCTATTAGGATGGTCAGATCGGAGAGAATGAAATCCTGGAGGTAGGAATTCAGAGTCATTAATGTGAGGTTTTAGCCAGGTTTCAGAGATGGCTGCTATGTCAGGAGAGTTGTGAGTGAGCCTGGCATGGAAGAGGGTTAATTTATTTTTTAGGCTTTGGGCGTTGACAGTGAGGAACTCGAGGTTTTTATTAGAGGATTTGTTGTTGGTGTATGGGTGATGTGTAGGAGAGAAGTTTGGACCTGGATTGGGGTGTATATCGCCAGCTAAGTGAAGAAAAGTGGGATTGGGGATACATTTATTAGTTTTGTATTTTGATAGAAGAGACTGGTAGTGATTTGGTTTAAGTTTATAGTTATTGTTTGAGATAGGGAAAAGTTTTACTTTTGAAGAGAAAGAGTGGGTGGGAGGGTACTAAAGAAGCTGAGATGTAGAAGTGGGATGTAAGGTGGTGCTGGGGAGTAAAAGGAGGAGAGAGTAAATGGAAATCAGTATAGGAGATGATTTGGTATAGAGCTAGTAGAAGGAAGAGGAAGGATGAGAAGAGAAAGACTTTGGAAGGAAGGCTGAGCATGGTAATTGGAGACAGAAAAGATAGAAAGAGAGGGTGATGAGATATTAAATGAGTTGGGGGTGTGGTGGAGAGAAGTACGTAGTAGGGTGGAGGAAAGGGAGGGGGAAAGGTGTATCTTGATTGGCTGGTGAAGAGGGTGGGACTAGTAGGCAGGGGATAAATTTAAAGCCACTGGGGGGCGGGTGGGAATTGGGGGCAGGGTAGGGGAGTGGAGTGAGCCTGCAGGGCGCAGGGAGCGGGAAGAGCCAAGAAGGCGGGAAGGCCCCAAAAAAACAATCAGCGACCGGAGGCTGGAGAAGGAGAACTACTGCAGGGGAGCAGGTATATGGTTACAAACTTTGTTTTGTAGTAAAAATAAAAAAAACTTAGTACTTTATGTTTAGTTAGTGGAAAACTCTCTAAAAGCAAGTATAGAAGTGTGGGGAGATAAAATTACAGATTTCTTAGTGAAGGGCAGAGACACTTTCTAGGCAAAGTAAGTTAGTTGAGAGGGAATTATTGCTGGTCTTTTTATTAGGAATATGCTGCCACCTAGTGGAAAAAGGAGAGAGGTGCACTCAGAGAAGAAAAGGTTCCACAGAGAAGTCAGGTTTACAGAGATTAGATAGAGGTAATTTTGGGGAGTAGACTGTAAATCAAGGATGGGGTTGGGGGGGCCTGTGCAATAACCAGTGGTAGGCTACTTTCACACGCACCAAGGCAGAATGCTGTTCAAGTTAGGTAGATGCTAGAAAACATATGTAAGACAGATTACATACACTGAGTCTCCTTAGGGAGATAGGGTCCCAGTAAACTTAATATAGATGTTAGATTTGCGTTGTGTGACACACACACTGTGGTACCCTGTACAACAAAGTAGCCAGTGTATGCCATTTCTCAAATTCCTTTCCAAGTGAAGCAAGCCTTTTTACTTTCTTCTCCCATCCAAATCTGCTGCACTCTATTTTCCCTCCTTACATCATTGTTCAAATAGTTATTTTTTGTTCCCCCATCAATATCTGCTGCACTTTATTTTCCTCCTTTCACCATTGTACAAATAGCTTTGCTTTTCCTTCAACTGCTCAAGAAATTATCACCAGATTCAAATAATCATGTTTCTCTTATAACTGCACTGTTCTAGAAACTGTAACATCTGAACCTGCAATGCCTTAACTTACATCATATACAAAGTGAAACTGTATTAGGAGTATTGCATTGTGTTGTGTTTTTTTTAATCTTGCTGCATGACATTTCTCCTACTGTACTGTTCAGGAAATTGTGGCATCCATGGCCCTATTGTTCAGCTGAAACACTGTTACATTAATAGTGGCGACTGTCCCTCATCAGCTCAGCTGTTGTACTGTTAAAATGACATCTGTGCCTCCACTACTCAGCCTTGTGTGGTGTGTGATTTACTGTAAATATCATATTTACTGTATACATCACACTGCACTAATACTATTACATCATTAATACATCAGGAGCATACATCACACAGCACACAAGTATTTATCACTGTCCTAATACTGCAGTATTTGTGCATATATCTTATAACACTAATTTTTATTGATGCTCTTTCTGACAGATATGCTCCAGTAAGTTCTCTCTCTATAACACTGGTTTATCTTCACTGCTCATTGGTGAGCCACGTTGAGCGATTCAGATGAAATTTTGAATGAGCTGACATTTTGAATGAGTTACATGTTGTTATGCTATTGAAACACAACTAGAAATTACATGCTCTAGGTGTCCTAATTACTGTTCCAATGGTGATAAAAAGTTACACTTTCATATACTAAGCTATAAATACTTGATTAATGCAGAATCTGTCATAACTCTTACTTACTCTGTAGACAAACTTATAGTACCTGATGTTTTATGGGAGTGTAAAAATTGCCTCATGCAAACTGAAAACATTACTGCTGCCACAACACAACTCAATATGCAAGAGATGCTTAGGAATGGAAGCCTCCCTTTAATAGCATAACTCATTTAGCAAGCATCAACAGCACACCAACACAACACAAAGCTCCATCACTACACTTACTTAAGGCAAGGTGGCTATGAAACTGCTCCCTAAATCTCCTAAAATTTGAACTAAGAAACCTCATCCACATCTGTACAATCAACACGTATTTCAACAACCATTACTTATTATTCAGATAGCTATAAGGGTGCAGGCCTCATCTTCTTAAAGCCAACAACAGATGAATACACTCCACAAAATGTTTTGGTAATTGATGACTCTGTTGTGAAGCACAGTGACACTATCTTCATAAGGTTGGACAAGAACAGAGTGGCATAGTACAGTTGCTTAACTCCTACTTACCTGTAACAGTAGCTGGTTTAAATTATACACTGCTTCAGTGGTATATGGCTTCTGGACTTGCACAAACCCACACTGGCAGCTTTTTGGAGCAAATAATTCCCTACAATTACTCCCTGTGATGGAGAATATGCTAAGCCCCTCCCATAAAGGGAAACCTAACCCCTGTCACAGGAAGGAAGTCAATTGTTTAAGCTTATGGTGCCAAACAGGAAGAACAAAGGAGGACCAGAAGCAAGAACTGCTTGAAGTCAACCAAGAAAGACCAGAAGCAAGAACTGCTTGAAGCCAACCAACTTTCAGCCAAAACACACCATCACAAATAACCAAAACCAACCAACAACACAAAGGTTGGCTACCATCAAGCTATATATACAATAAGGAGAGTGTGGGGGTACTGCCATTGGGATAGTGTGAAATTCAAACATCTACTGTTATAGGTAAGTAGGACATATGCAACTGTACTATGCTCATCATTCATACTGCCTCAGTAGCAAATGGGTAGATTCCCAAAGCTTACCATAACTGGAAGGGGAATGATTCAGAATTCCCTGGAAAATGGTCCTTGCAAAGTGTGCTCTGGAATGTGAGAAATAATCCAGTTTGTAGTGATTTGTAAAGGTATGAACAGAGGACCACTCCTTTCCAATATGCCACCATAAGGATAAGGATCTGGTGGAATGTGCCTTAATCTTGTCTGAAATAGTTTTATCATTGTGGGAGTAAAAAAAATAACAGCAGATAACAACCAATGAGCAATAATTTGCTTAGAAACAGGTTCATTAGCACAAGAATTGCAAATAAACAGCTGATCATCTTTTCTGAAGGGCTGTCAGGGTTGTACCTGAGCTGCCTGTTCACATCAAAGGTATGAAGAATCTTCTCTGCCTTGTTTGTGGATTCTGGAAGGAAAAGTTGGAGACTGATACCTTGATTTGGGGTAAATTTAGAAACAACCTTTAGTATGAAAGATGGGTTAGCATGTAGAATAACCCAGTCCTTGTGAAAAATCAGATAAGTTTGGCCCACCATGACAGTTTGCATCTCAAAGACTCATCTTGTAGATGTCAGAGCAATAAGCAATACAGCTTTCCATGTGATGAACATTAAATCAGCCTGAAAGGCTAGTTCAAAAAGAAATAAGTTCAATTTTTCAAGAACAAAGTTGAGATCCCAAGGAGAAAGACTTTGCTTTTTTGAGGGGTATGAGGGCTCAAGTGCAATAAAGAGACAAAAGAGGGGAATCCATGGTCAAACAAGTTGAGATGGCTGCAAGATAGATGCATAAGATAAGCCATTGTTGAATAGCTCATGCAACTATTTTAAAACAAGAGGGGCAAATCCCATACAAAGCTCTCTGTTCACCTCCATTTAAAAAAGACAGTTGGAAAAAATTCTGCTTGAGATATCCTTGTCTGGGAATGTTTGTTTATGCATTTTCACTTCTTCCACTGATTCCCAAGCTAATTCTGAATATTCAGAAAGAATTACCAAATATCATTGTGGTGATCCATTTTTGGTCCAGGCAAAGTTGGTTCTCCCTTGCCACAAGCTTCTTCAAACTCTGGATCTGCTTACAAGGGTCAGAGCTGACTGGTGCACCCATCCGGGATCTGCTTAGTTTGTCTTTCACTATGTTTTGCTCTCACAGGATGTAGGGGCCTAAAGCATCAGAGAATGCTGTAGGGCTAGCTCCTAGGCCTTAAATACCAACTGGCAAAGAGGGTATGACCTTGTATCCACTCATCTGTTCAGGTACTGTGGTGTCATCTGTGACCACTAAAAAGGGACTTGGAGACCATACGTAGTGAACTTTTAAGATGTGAATCAATGCTAACATTTCATTGATGTTTATCTGCTTTGCAGCACCAGAAGGACCCCATTTACCTTGCACTTGAACTCTCCTGGACACTGGTCCACATGCAAAATCTAACAAGCCTGACTGATAGATTAAAATGGGGTCTGGAGGGTGAAGGGCAGGCCTGGACTGAAAGACATCTGATCCATCCACCACTGTAACTCTCAATTCACAAATTCTAGCACTGGTACCTGGAACTTTATGGGATGCAGATGCTGGGACCCACATTTTTTTTTAAGTACCACTGAATCTTTCTCATATGGAATCTGGCATGTGGTACCATGAGGATGATTGATACCATGATGCCTAGAATTTTGAGAAACAGTCTTGCAGACACAGCTTCTTGAAGAGAGAAATTCCTGAAAATGTTCTGATATGTTAGGACTTTATCTTCTTGTGGAAAGTCCATTTTTTCTGTGTTCATCATACACCTCAGGAAGACAATTTTTTGCAAGGGTGAGACAGGACTTTTGTAGGTTCAGCTTGAAACCCAGGTGAGCTAGAATGGTTGAGACAGTGTACAATGATTCTAAACATCTGGAAAAAGACTGCACAAATCAGCAAGTCATCTACATAAGGGAAAATGTGGATGCTCTAGGTCCTGCAGTAAGCAACCACTGCAGCCAGGCACTTCGTGAATACTTGAGGTGCAGTAAATAGCCCAAAGGGTAATGCAGAAAAAGAATAATGTGAACCAGACACAGCAAATCTCAGATATTTCCTGAAGTTGGGAGCAATTGGAATGCAATAAGCATTTTTCAGATCCTACATCACCCTGAAACAGTGATCTGGAAGAAGCTGTAAGACCAAGTGAAGGGTCAACATTTTAAATTTGAGTACTTTCAGAAAGTTATTTAGATAAGACAATTCTAACACTGTTCTCCACAATAGCTCTTTTTTGGATACCAAAAAGAGTCTGGAATAATATCCTTTTCCTTTTTGTGGTGCAGGAAATGAAAGTTATGTATTTACAATAATGATAGAGCTGTATTGTCTGCCCTCAACGGCTGGATCTTTGGATCAGACTTTAGCCATTCTAGACTTTGGTTCAAAAGCTCAGGATCCTTCCCTCCCCTACCCATAATCCCCCCTCCCCCATCCACCACGTTACCTCAGATCAAGTTTGCCTGCAATTCCATGACAGAGCAAAGCACAAAGATAGACATCAAACCTTGAAACACAAAGGATCTCTGGAGAAGTATTGCTGTGGAGCCAAAAGAGGGTAAGACATTTCTCTGGGTCAGATCATACTGTCAGAGTAGAAACTAAAGGAATTATCCTCCATAGAATGGAAGTGGGAAAGAGGGTGGGGAGTTGAGGAAGGATGGAAGCAAACAAAGATCTGTCATTATGATTAGTACATAACTTTCACATCTGATGTTGCCTCTTTTGTCCGTTCCTCAATGGATGAACACAGTCCCCAGCTAGTTAGTCCCTGGGGTGGTCTCATGGAAGGATATTCCAGAGGATGGCTGAACCAAAAGCCACTTTGATACTGGAGAGCAAATCCAGCTTATAATGAGAAATAAATGTGTGAACACTGTACCAAGTGGCAGCCACACAAATATCATCAAGTGAGGCCCTGGAAAAGAAGGCTAAGGAAGTTGAAACAGACAAAGTTGAATGCGTTTTAACTGGTCTAGGCAGGGCCAAACCTTTTTCTTTGTAAACATGAGAGATACAATCAGATAACCATTTAGGTAAGGATACCTCTGAAAGTCCTTGGTCCGTCTTAGCCTTAGAAAAAGAAGACAAATAGTTTATCTGTCTTCCTGAAGGATCTGGTATGATGGAGGTAGAAATGAAGTTGGAGATGTACAACCAGCAAGTGAAGCATACAATCTCCCTTACTGGCAAAATTTTGAAAGAAAACCTGTAGAGTGATGCATTGGTTCAGTAAGATCTCAGAAGCTACCTTAGGAACCAAGGCTAGATTGGGCTGGGATACTCCATCTTTGTGGAAAATTATATAAAGAGGTTGCAGGACAAGGCCTGTATTTCCGATACTCTGTGTACTAAAGTTATTGCCACAAGAAAAAAAAAAGTTTTCAAAGTCAAATATTTAATATCCACCCTGGCAGCAGGCTCAAAGGGAGGCTGGGTTAAAGCTTGAAGCAAAATTATCACATCTCAGGGAGGAGTAGGCTCCCTTAAGAGGGGAGGGGGGGGTCTAAGAAGGAAGTTAACCCTCATGAATGCTTTGGCTAATCTAAGAGAAGCTAAAGTATCCTGATTTTCTCCAATAGGTAAATTTGAAATAGCTGCTAACTGGACCTTAATCGCAGAATAACTGGCCCCCAGCATAGAAAGCAGATGCTAGAAAGTCCAACACTGCAGAGAAAGAGAGAAGCCAAAATGATGATCCAGATTCTATTGGGAGCCCGAAACAGAAAATCTTTTCTACTTCTGTAAATGTTTCTATTAGACAACCTCTTTGAAGATGTAAAAATGTGGACTACTGGGGAAGATAGCCTGGACTGACTAGCCATCATTGGAAGTGGAGAAACAAGGCAGTTAAACTTGATGGCCTGACTGTCCAGGTGAAGCATTCTGGATGGGAACAGAGGAGGTCAGGATTAGGATTCAGTATGCTGGGAGACTGAACCAAATTAGGCCAGAGAAAGGAAACACACACCTGTCAATGCCAGAAAGGGGTAATGAGATGACTAAGATCTTCCTCTT
Organism: Protopterus annectens; assembly: GCF_019279795.1. Lineage (NCBI taxonomy): Eukaryota > Metazoa > Chordata > Ceratodontiformes > Protopteridae > Protopterus > Protopterus annectens. Next base: position 409,890,473 of record NC_056733.1, on the reverse strand, counting down.
TGACTCTTTCTGTAGGAACTTTGGAATCATACAGGAAAGGAAGAGGGGAGACCAAGGGGCCAAACATCCTTTAGAGTATCACTTGGTGACTCCCCCTTCAAGGTGATCAGGACAAAAAACCTGTTGCACTTGGTGCTATGGGCAGAGAGAAAATGTCTGCAGCTTGGTCAGCCCCATTGGTGAAAATTCTATTCTGTCATCGTCGGGTTGAGGGACCACTCATGAGGTAGAAGAACCGATATGCTCAACCTGCCTGGCAGAACATTAAACCTCTCCAGTATATGCATTGCTATCAGAAAGTGATCAGAAGATATCCCCCACTGCTACATTCGCATAGCTTCTCAACATAATGGGTAGGACTGTGTCCCCCCTTATTTGGTGACATATCAGACTACTGACATGTTATCCGTTTGGATAGAAATCATCCCTAATGGAAGGATGTCCTGAAAGACCTGCAAAGCTAGGAGAACTGCCCTCATCTCTACAACACTGATGTGAAGACTGGCCTCAGAAGGGGACCACATGCCTTGGACAGTCTTCCCCATGTAATTCTCCTCCACCCCAGCTGGGAAGCATCCGTGGTCACTGTGGCTTTGGGGGGAGGGAAAAAATGGATGGCCTTGAGATACCTTAGGAGACTGAATGCACTACCTTATGTGTGTTCTGCAAATGTCTGTCAAACAAATTCAAAAACTCATGGGTTAGTACCTGATGGACCACTGCACTGCAAATGGCCACTGCAGAACTCTCATGTAATCTTTGGCTACAGGAACAAGGGTGATGGAGGCTGCCATCAATCCCAGAAACTGGAGAAACAGTCTGGCTGGTGGCTTTTGACAGGACAGAACATTTGTGCCTGGTTTCGCAGGGTGGACAATCTGTTCTCTGGCAGCCTTGCCATCTGGAATGTGGTATCTAAATGGGCACCTATGAATTCCAATGTCTGTAATGGGAAAAGCCAAGATTTTTTCAGATTTGCTGATACTCAACTGGGAATGATAAGAGGCCTGGTAAGAGCAGTAATGAGCCAGATGTCTAGGTAAGGGAACACTCAATCTTTGCCGTCTGAGGTGAGCTGCAACCACTGCCATAAATATGGTAAGCACCCAGGGGTCTGTGGTGAGATAAAAAGGCAGGGCTCTGAAGTGAAAAAGTGACTGACTTCCATCTGGAGGTGGAGAAACCTTCTGGATTACCTGTCCATCATACTGTGGTAGTATGCATCTTGAAGGTCTATCGAGCACATCCAGTAGTTCTTCCTCAACAGAGAAAGGAAGGACTGTACCATGTCCATCTGAAACTTCATGTGTCTGATATACTGATTGAGATGACTGAGGTCCAAAACTGGCCTGAGGTCCCTGTTCTTTTTTTGGCACCAAAAACAATCTTGAGTAAGTTCCAGATTAGTGCTGACATGGTGGAACCCCCTGGATGACTTGATTGTCTAGCACTTTTTTATTTCTATAGCGGCTGCTTTTCTTTGAGAGGATGGAATGTTGGGGAGTTACTTTGGTGACAGAGGAAAGTAAAGAAATGGAATGGAGCAGCCTCTACTTATAATCCTCTGCACCCATTTTCACTGATGGATATCCAGGCTTCTGGTGCAGAGCAAAGCACCCTCGACTTCCTCCAGGGTGCTGCTGTCAGTTCAGGAGCACTAAGGCCTCTCTGAGAATGGAATCCTGAAGTCTTGATTCTGCAGGCCTCCTCTGCTGTGTGGGCAATATCTAACATTAAAAGTCCCTCCTCTGCCCCAGGGGATAGTCTATCTCCAGGACTGTACGAAAATAAACTACAGATGTCCAGAACCACAGTTTCTTACTTCCTTTCTGGTTTTTAGAGAAGGACCTGGTTGGGGGGGGGGGGGTTATCCCCAATGCAGAAAGGGTTTTCCTGTCTTGCTCTATTTAGCATGTCCTTGAATTTTGGTCGAAACAGAATCAAACCATCAAAGGGGCATTTACAAAGGATATCCTCCTGAAAGGCTCAGCAAAGTCACACAGCACATCCAAGCATGTCTGCTTACAGTAATGATTATATCTGCGGATCTCAAGATGCCTTCAGTCTCACTGGAGATCAGGCAACAAAGGTGTTTGACAGGGACTGCAGAGTAGCCTGCTGTGAGTCCACAGTTTTCTTGTCCTCTGTAGACATGGATCCACAGAGACAGAGAGAAATTTGAACAGCTTTTCAGGTTTGCAAGGAATAGGTTCTGCCACATGCAGCTCCTTCCATGTGCACTTAGAGATTAGATCCACCATCTCATCGACAGGAGGGACTACCCAAGAAGTACATGAGACAGATCCAAAGGCCTCAATAAACACCAATTCGTCTTTGGATGGGGCTTTGGATGACCAACCACCTTTCTGTCTCAAAAGTTTAAGATCTCCCTGAATGAGACAACATTAAGTGATGATCTGGGGGATCCCTCCCCTTTATTGAAATTCGTGTCTTTGGTAAGTGACTCCTGTAGGGAGTCAGACATGCCTCCTCTTGCATATGCATTTCTGAAGAGGTTCTGCAGTGGGATGCTCTGAAAGTGACTCAAAAGACTGTGGGGGATCCTGAATGTAGACCATCTTGAAGCTCGGATGAGACATCTGTCCCGATGGGATAAAAGGAGTAGAATTAGGACCCAAGGTCTTTTGTAAAGGGGATGGGCAGAGCTGAGAAACTAAAGGTAGTCCACTAACCAGAAAAGGAGGGAGCTCTCTTGACTGCCACAAAAACTGAATCCGAAGGAGGAACCAAATATCAACCCAGTTGAAGCCGTAGCATATAAACTAGGCTGATTCCAGCAACCGAGTTGACTCCTCACAGAGACAGATGTCAGAGCTAAGCCAACCAGTGTGGAAACTCAAGAGCATGGGGAAGGCTCCAATATTTAAGAGTTGACCTGTGACCCCATGAAACAGTGCCAATGCATCAGCTCAAGATCATTCCAGATCAAAGGTACTCGGAGCCAGTCGGATCAGAGATGTTGCTAGAGTGGAAACCAACCAGGACTTTGGATCCAAAAACTCCTGGAATGTGGAATGGGGTGGGAACAACCATAGGCAGGGATGATGGGATGAAGCTCAGGGGTTGGAGCCGGGAGAACCTCAGCTGAATTTGGGTCCCAAGGAATTTCCTCTTCATCCATATCTGCTCCTGTCAGGCTTCTGGCAAACTGGACTGATCTGATGAAGAACAAAGTAGAAGGAGGTCTTGACGATCTATGCACTGGTCATTCCAGTAAGAAAGGGGAGAACAGCCTAGGGCTGGCTCAGCAAGGGAGGTGTTTGAGATCCTATATCTATCAGATCTGAAGGAGGAGTTATAGCTGAAGCTTTAGAAAGGAAAGGAGCCAAAGAAGCCACTGAAGATGAGAAATTGTCTGAGGAATCCTTCCTTTTGTCTTTTGGGCTTGGCACAACTCTTTCCCCTTTGTGTCTGTCTGAAAACTTTTTAGCAGATGGGGAGGCTCCAGAAGCAGAAGACATAGTTTGGTCGGTTCTTCCGCTGGGGCTGGGAGAGGTCCCTTCAGCACAAGGTTGTTATGCTGTTCAATAACTGATGGCTCACTGGCCAAAAGGAGTACAAAGAATACCGCCTGCATCCAGATGGACAGCGCCCAAACATTATACACATTTTGGATGGACATATAAATTAGAGAACCCATGGATGCTGTCCACTCACTTCTTTAACTCCAATGATTTGTCAGCCATGGTCAAAAATAGGCATTCTGCTATTCTGAAGTAACAAGAAAATAAAAAAGCAACAATAATATTAACAATAACAACAATAATATTAAACAATAGCAATAATAAAAAGCTACAAAACTACTCGAGTTAACCAACCTACACTACCAAGGAAAGGTGTCAAAGTAAGGGAGAAGAAGAAAAATTATGCCACAGCAAAAAGACTAAATTTATATACGATTATATAAATGTATCTATTTGGGTGTCAGCACTTGATCAAATGGACAATGCACTGACACCCAGCAGATCGACATCATAATAAAGTCACAAATATTGACACATTCTACGCATGCTCTGGGGCTTACCCCAGAGCAAACTAAACTAACTAAGTGTTTTTGCACCTCCTGCTAATATACATACTAATTCTGAGACTGTACAATCCCCAGGCAAAGAAAATATTCCCATACTTGGGGATTGTCAATATCGTATACCTGTCAACCACCTATCTGTGTTGACCAAATGATGTCAACCTCCTGGGAGTAGTCATTCTGTCATTTCAAAAGGCTATCCTCCATCCATCTATGTGTGTAAGAAAGTTCTACCACTTAACTGATCCTAAGCAAAGGAATCACATATGTTCTCGATGAGCGGCAAACAAGAGCTGAGGTAATGTGGGGGATAGGAGGAGATTATGGACAACGGGAGGAGCTTGAACTATGGATCCTAAAGTCTAGAGTGGCCAAAGCTAGATCTGAGGTCAGATACAAAAACCTATCCATTAAGGAATGGAAGAAAGATACAACATCAGATCTGGTTCTATAACCCCTGTTTGCAACATGTGAAGGGGTATGGTAGAAGACAGATGTGTCTGGACTGGTGGATGCAGGTGGATTCCCCTGAAGGGAGAAGGATTTTCCATCCATGACTAAGAGTTTCCTCTATAAATCATTCTCAGCATCCATTTGTCTGAGAATATTTGTGGCCAGACTGCTGGGTTGAGCGAAAGCCTGGGGTAAGGGGCAAAATGCTGGAGTTTTGGCATAATCATTTTTTTTAACAGGGGATTAATCCTTTTTGTGAAAGTAACTTATTTTATTTGGTTTGGAAGCATTATCCTCTTGACATTTCCTCTTGGTACCCAGACTCTTGTTAAGCTGGGAATTGAAACATTCTAGATACCTCATGCATCAGTTTACCTCCATCATCCCTTTGTTTGAGAATCTGGGTAGCAGCAGGGTGAAATACAAATTCAGAACTTAAAGGAGCAATAAAAATCCCATTTTTTTACAAATTAAATCCTCAGAAACGTTCTGGTTATGCAACCTAAGCATATCTTCTCAATACAACAGAAGTAACTGCATTTCTACAAGTTGTTTCCACACCTTCCAAGACACTTCTCAAAGCAGGTTTTGAAACCTGAGTCACACTATAAACAATCTCATTCATATATTGTGTTCAGCAGAGAAAGATGCAGCAAAGTCATTTAAACTAAGCACATTGCAAGATAAACTTCCACCTAAAGCCTAGATAATTTAGAATTATATAGACTAAAGTACTAAACTGAGCCAACATTTTTCCTCCAAGATTCTAACCACTTGCCAATTTTATCTGGAGGTGGTGGGTTAGAAGAAGCCAAGGATCTCTTTTTCTAGAGTTGGGAGCTGGATAAACGGCAGCTGAGTCAGGCTGACAAAGAATCAAAAGGAGCTGCAAGATCAGAGTACTTCCTCATACCCTTTTTAGGAACTGGTTCACTAGCCAAATGAGTTTTACATGCAGTTTTATAGACATTTTCTAAGGCAGGTAATAAGAGGAGGAACAGCAAAAATATTTGTAATCTCATCCACAGTAAGATCATAAACTCTATCAATCTCTGGCACAGCTCTGGATTGCTCCCAGTCAAACAGGTTCATGGGTATATACTAGGTTAATGACCACCAGAGCATTTAAAAGCCTACCCGTGCTACCCAACCCAACTGTGTCCCTCTGCAACAAGAGCGTTTATTAGGAGGGGTATGTTAGGAAGTTTCTAAACTTTATGTGAGGGGGGGGTATGTTAGTTTGGGTACAGTTACTGTCTGCCTCTACCTATCAAACATGGAGGCCAGACGTGGGGTGAATTCCTGATTTCCCATCCATTGGTCAGGGTTATGCTTAAACAGGGTTAGGGATTGACCGTTTCACATGAAAGTGGAGCCTGTTCCAGAGTATGGGGATCCTTTAAGACAAATATCTGTCTCGCCAACATGTCTTATTTATGTTACAATCAAAATTTAAACCCTTGGTTCTTATGCTGTTCATTTTACAGATGTGCAAAAGGTCCATCAGAGCGAGATTTGAAGATGCTTTGTATGCCAGGCATAGATAATCTTACAGCAGCCTCTAGGAGACATAGTATACAGATAGGGCTTTAAGGTAATCCATACAGGACAATGTGTTTATACCCTGGATTATCCTGATAAGGAACTAACTGTTTCATATGTCTGGTCAGGTACATTATACTCAATGATGGGTTTGAAAAGGACTGGATAAAGTGGCATTATGACTTCCTTGGACCGCAGTGCTATGCCCTTACTTATAAACTGGATGAGATAGAATGATTTTCTTACTAACTTGGCTACATGTTGGTCAAAGTTCAGATTACTGTCTACATATGTTCCCAGATCGAGGACTACTGGGTCAACTCTCAGGGGGTGTCTTATCGATGAAGTAATTAGGCTATTTGGCTGTTTTATCAAAAGGCTCTATAAGTAAGTGATTTCTTGCCATTGAGTTTTAACCCATGACTTTGGCATCAGTCATTTGTCTGTGTTAAATCTTCATACAAGATGTTTGTGTTGTGGGATATATCTATCATAGCTCCAAATTTGCAGTCAGCTGTGAACTTGGCAACCAAAGGCCCTTGACATTAGCCTTTATCTCAAAGAGGTAAATGCCAAAAAGGATTGGCCCCAGTATGGAGCCCTGAGGGCCCTGTGCGTGAGCCAGCAGGCAATCCAGCGAGTTATGTAGGGGTTTATGCAGTGTGGTGAAGTTCGTTTCTTCTTACTGTGAACATCATTAGTGGACAAAACATCTTCTGACAGGGTATGCTATCTGGCAAGGGGTCTCTTACCCTGAACCGCTCCTGCACCTAAAGGGTTTGGTTCTCCTTTATCTACACCGGCATGTACTGGCATAGCCCAGCAAGATGTGTCTGACATGTGTCACGGAGGATTTTGGGATCACAGCAGAGGGTCACAGGAAAAGAGATAAGTGATCTGCAGCCTGGCTTAAGGAAACAAAAGATTTACAAACCCTAGGATAAAGCATGTTTCAGATGATTTTTTTTTCTTTTTAGGTGCAAGTGGACTTGATAGCAAAGTCAGCGGTATCAACATCCATCAAATCAGGGTAAAAACACCATCCAGAATAATACACTGACACTATTATGGGCTGACTAAGGGCAGCAATAGCAGAAAATATAAATTATGTCCCTAGACAGCAAATAGGGCTAAACTGCATTACATACGGCAGAAATGTTTTAAAACGGGCTAAGCCTTGTTCTGCAACCTGCTCAGTGTAGTAAATAATAGCACACGCAGTCAAAGTAGCAAGTAAAATTCACTTGTCCAAATACTGCCAAAAAATCAAACATATGCCTTCAAATAAAACAGCTTTTTAAAACAATATCAATAAGCATTTACTTAGAGATTCCCTTGTCAGAAATGAAAAAACTTCTCCACAGAAAATGCAAATAAAGTAATTTATAGAAAAATTATGACTTAACAAAACAAATGGCTATAGCAGTGTTAAAATCAGTAATGAATATTACATAAATGGAAGAAGAATGCGAAAAATGCAGTATTTTCCTGTCAGAACCTCAAAATTATGCATATAAACAGGTGTGAATAAATTGTGATTCTGCATGTACAAGGCAGTCCCTAGTGTTCAACAGACACCACAGAATTTCAGATTCCAAGTACAAGTCATAAACACTTTAGAAAAGCCCCATAACTGCTTAAGAGCAGTATTAGGCATAGAAATCATAAAGTAGTTAAGTTAGAATTCCCAGAGGAATAAAGAGCACTACCAAACAACAAGTATATTAAAATATAAAGTTAGAACGCACATTATTTTTAAATAATACAGAAAGAACTCAAAAGTATAAAATACAGAGGAAAGGAAGTTCCCAAAGGGATCTTATCCGAGTCTGTAAGATGTAATCCACCAATGCAGGTTGCTAAGGAGATTCAACTGTGTGATTCTGGCACTAAAAGACTGAACAACTCCTTCCTGTGTCAGGAGCTAGCCTTTCCCCGATGGAAGGAATTCTGCGCTCTAGAAAATTGCCAGTGTGGGTTTGTACATGCAGAAAGCCCATATGCCACTGAGGCAGTGTGAATGATGAACATATCTTTCCAGAGCCAAAATCTGTGACATTATAATGGCACTTATTTTTTCCACACTGAAAAAAAAAACAACTATGACTGCATGGTGGCCCACATTAGGGCAAATGACCTTAGGTGCTCAACCCAAGGGAAAATGCTGAAGGATATGACTGACCTTGTTTAGGTATGTGTCAGGGGCAGGACAGACACTGGTTTTGAGTTGCATTTTACCACTTAAGAATGATATCAACATTAAAGGAGAAGATTACTGGCTTCAATAAAGTACAGTTTTGTACCTACCATAAATGTAGATGTTCGAGTGTATTTACTGCTGCAGTCATTATACACGGGTTATCCTGCCGTCAGGCGGTCCCGCAGTCGGCCAGAGTTCCAAAGTCTTGGTCCGGCATCAGTTGCTGTTGCTTCTTCCCTGACGTCAGTGCGCCAGGGGTATATAAGATGCAGCAGACGCCATTTTCTTCAGTTTTTCTTGCCCCAGATTCAGGTGCCCCCAAATAAGTAGGCAATACATATTGCTAATAAAACATACATAAAAAGTAAAACAAAAAAATTCAGTTACCAGCAAATACACCACATAGGTAGTATAGGGTAGAAAGGTATAGATAAGTACCAGCTAAGAAAGAGGGGATGGAGGGAGGGTAACCTGGACTGCAGCAGTGAATACACTCGAACATCTACATTTATGGTAGGTACAAAACTGTACTATGTTCGTTTTTCACTGCTGCAGTCTTTACACTTGGGTTGAATTCCAAAGTTGAGGTAGGGTGGCCGGTTCTATAGAGGATTTGGGGTGGCTATGAGGCCCTGCAGCACTGCAGTGGCAAAGCCAGCTCTGGATTTAGAATAAAGAGGCAAGTGATAATGTTTGTTAAAGGTGTGCACTGAACTCCAAGTTGCAGCCTCCAGGATATCTTTGGTAGGTACTCCTCTAAGGTAGGCAGTTGAAGTGGCTGTTGCCCTGGAGGAATGTGGCCTAACGTTGCTAGGTACAGTTTCCCCATGATGTGTGTAGCAGAAACGGATACAGTGTCCTATCCACTTTGAAATGGTCTGCTTTGAAATAGCCTTTCCCTGTGATCCTGCAGCATATGCTACGAACAACTGCTCAGTTTTCCTGAAAGCTTTTGTTTTGTCCAAGTAGAAATGTAGCTGTCTGTGTATGTCCAATGAATGCAGAAGTCTCTCCCCCTTTATTCTGGGGATTTGGATAAAAAGTTGGCAAGTGAATAGTTTGGTTAAGAGCCACACTGGAGACCACCTTTGGCATAAGTGAAGGGTTTGTTCTTAAAGAAACCCTGTCTTGGTGAAAAATAATGAAAGGCTCCACTGCCATTAGTGCCTGTAACTCTGAGATTCTTCGTGCTGAGGTTACTGCCAGAAGTAGAGCAGTTTTCCATAACAAATATTTTAATTCTGCTGAATTGGCTGGCTCAAAAGGAGGTAAAGTTAGTTTTTCCAAGACAAAATTGAGGTCCCAAGTTGGTGTTGGTACTCTCCGGGGCGGTCTTATGTTTATAGCCCCTCTGAGGTACTGTTTTAGCAATGGATGAGAGAAAATACGAGGATCTGTGTTATAATGAGCCGATATGGCAGAGGCGTGGATCTTAATGGATGAAAAGGCCTTTGTCCAGCATCTCAGTTAAGTATTGCAATATCTGAGGAATATTTGGGACAAGAGGGTCAAAGCTTCCACATTTCTGAATAGGATTTCCTGGTGCTAGGTCTCCTGGCCTCCAAAATGACATCCATAACAGCTTTAGAGAGAGGTGTTGTCCGCTTGACTAAGGAATCTGCCATGCAGCCAGGTTTAAGGTTTTGAGCTGGCTGTGCAGGATCTGATTGTTTTGTTGAGTCAGAAGATGCGAAATTTGAGGTAAAATCCATGGTGGGCCTTGAGCTAAGTTCTTTAAGATTGGGTACCAGTGCTGGCGTGGCAAGTCTGGGGCAATCAGGATCATTTTTGGCTTTTCTTGTCCGGCTTTTAGGAGTACCTTTGAAAGGAGAGGCAGTGGTGGGAAGGCATAAACTTTTAGGCTTTTCCAGCTGAAAGAGAGAGCATCCACTTTCCATGCTTGTGTGTGGTAAGTCCTTGTGCAGAATTTCTGTAGTTGGCAATTCATTGGGGAGGCAAAAAGATCTATGTCTGGGCTCCCCCATTTTTGTGTTATCATGCTGAATACTTGTGATTTTAATTTCAACTCGTGAGGATCCATGATATTTCTGCTTAAGCCGTCTGCCAGAGTATTTTTCTTTCCTGGAAAGAATTGTGCTTGCAGATGAACTTGATAGGTTAGAGCTGTGTTCCACAAGGTCATGGCTTGCCTGCAGAGGGGTTAAGAGTGAGTGCCCCCTTGCTTGTTTATGTACCACATAACTGTGGTGTTGTCTGTTTTTAGTAATAGTTGTCCTGGATGCAGAAGGTCCTTGAAAGCTGTCAGGGCATTTTGTACAGCTAGCATCTCTTTCTGATTGATGTGAAGATGCATTTGGTCTGTGGCCCACTTGCCCTGAATACATTTTCCTGCCATGTGTGCTCCCCAGGAATAATCCGAAGCATCTGTTGGTGTCTGCCTGGCTGTGGGTAGAGTGAAAGGCTGTCCCTTGTTGAGGTGACATGCCTGTGCCCACCATCGAAACTCCTGTTGTAGGCAGGGAATAAGTGGTATTACTGCTTCCAAACTGTGACAGTGTTGAGTCCAAACACTTTTTAGGTAACATTTTAATTTCCTCATATGCAGTCTGGCATATGGTATTAGTAGTATGCAGGATGCCATGAACTCAAAGGCCTGCAGAATTTTTCTTACAGGGAGTTGAGTTTTTGTTGCCATCAATTGAAAGTAATGAGTCAATTGTCTTTGCTTGTGTGGCGCGAGATAAGCCATCTGGGCCGTTGTATTTAAGCTGGCACCCAGTAATATTATCTCTTGTGAGGGCACTAGTTTTGACTTCTTTTCGTTTACTGTGTACCCTAGGCAAATTAGCAATCTTTTTACAAACGCCAGATGCTGTAGAACAGGGGTGTCCAACCTTTTGGCTTGCTGGGGCCGCATTGAGTGAACAGAAATGGTCTTGGGGCCGCATATAAAATATATCATATAGTTAACTCTTTCGTTGCTCTGGAAGACCACAGTCGACCTCCTGACTGTACTGTAGGTGCATTTGAACAATGAATAAATGTAATAAATGCCTAATATTTGCCTTAAAATTCTAATTCTAATTCTAATTCTCTAATCTAACAGTTAACTCTTAACATCTTTGTTAATATATATATATATTTTAATTTTTTTTTTTTTTTTTTTTTTTTTTTTTTTTTACAAAGAAACAGATATTCACTACAGCACTAGCATTTCTCACTGGGAAAACCATTCCAGCACTCCAACTACGTAAAATGTCAACATCAGCAGTCCTACAATACTATAATCCACAAAAATAACCCAACAAATTTGCAATAAAGCAAAGAATTCACATTACTGACTTAATAAAACAATTCTGAATAAGCTACAAGAGGGTCTCACCCAAACAAATAACTGGTGCCAGAAATATGACCTCAAGCTAAATGCCAAAAAATGTATCATCTTCCCCTTTGAGGAGAGTGATGTCCCCACAAATTATCACATTAATAACAATGTTTTGTAAGCACGCAATAAGTCGTATGGTACTTGGGCAGCCAGGTTGATAGAAACCTGACTTTTGACCACCATATTGTCTCTGTTGTAAGGAAAGCTTTTTACATGGCCCACTTCATTAGTAAGGGTATCTCATCCAGGGACAAGGCGGTCATAATATCCCTGTATTCTTCCTTTACAAGAGCCATTATTGAGTGTAATGCCCTTTGGCATGTGCCTCAGCAAAACACCCTGCCAAAAGAAAGACTACAATCATTTCTGACAAAAAAGTTCAAAGGACTAAGTTCACTTAGTTATCCAAACAGACTAAAAAGCTTCTTGCTTTCCTCTGTCTCTCACTGGCCCCTATAAATTTCATCATTGGCTTGCTTTCCAGGCTAAGAAAGATCCTGTCTTAAGAGACTTCCTCTACCTCAGAAATACTGGTTATACTTAAAACGCTTACTACAAAGACCACAGCTTTCACTGCAACATAAACAAGCCACTTTTATGGACAGGTTCTTGACACAAAAACCTTCAACTTCTGTAAAAAGCTCTTCTCATTATCAAACAGTGTAGTTCAGCAACACGATGGCTGGATGGATAGCCATAAATGTAGTCCTTGGGTAAGTAGCATAGCCTTCATCAAACCAGATGGAAAATCCACATACTAACCTTTCCCAACTGGATGGGTAAGATCTAATATTGGTTACTCAAATCTAGTTGCCCAAGAAGAGGGACATGTTTAACTAAGAATTCCATTTGCAAAATTATATTCAGCTATGTACAAACAGCTTTCTCCTAAAAACTTAACTCATTGATATTTGCCTTGCTGTAATTATAACTGTAAAAAAATGTTTTTAAGTTTATTCTGTATCTCAATAATTCTCACTGTTATGAAATGTAATCTCTGCCATATTGTACGCGTACTACATCCATAATTTGCTCTCTCTCTCTCTCTCATGTATTGTATTATATTGTTTTGTGTTATTTTTGGAGCTTTTCTCCCCGGGCCTCCGCTGAAAATGGACCTCTGCCCAGTCGGACTTTCCCGGTAAACAAATGTAAAATAAAATAAAATAAATAAAAATAAACTTCCTTCCAATCTAAAGCCATTTGACAGACATTTTAATTTGTGCAGAAGTTACTCACAGACTGACAGTTTACTGAGCTGTAATGCTGACCTTCGCTTTTGAAAAAAACAAATTCCCAGACTTTGTCAATAGCTCCAAGTGTAGAGAGGATTATTTATTTATTATATATTTATTTATTTTTGGAAAACATCTTTAAAACTGTTAAAATGATTACACACCCAGAAACACAGAAAAGTTATTGTGATTATGTAAACCACAGACTGCTGCAAGAAATCAAAGTCACATTAGCACTCTATGCTTATGTCTGAACAGATGAATCATACCTGTCAATTCCAAAAGAAGTAAACTAGCTTAATAAGAAGGTTATTAGCAAGGTTACATGGCAGTTTATATTAGAAATAAGCAGAGATATTAAAAAGGATCTGTTTTTCATAATTTTGCCGAAAAGTCTTCCAAGGTAAATACAACTTCTGATTTAGTATGGAACCATACCTCTCAACCTTAGAGCAAGAAATCTGGACAAAGCGAAAAATAAAAGTGGGACACAGGCCCAAAAATAGTTATGCATCACAGACACCATTGAAACAACTGTAGCTGCAAACATTATACATCACTTATAATCTTTCTATCCCATTATTGTCAGTTAAACATTATATGGCTCATTCAGCCCTGCCTTCTTTTGCATCAAAGAAAACCATGCTTTGAAATGACAAATGCATTAAAAATAATAAATAAAACACATTGCATCAACATCCTGCAACTTCCTACCTGCAAGCAACCACAGAGCTTTCACTGAAACTAGGGCTGCTTGTTTCCCCAGAATGACAGCTCTCCCTAATTAAGTCTAATGGTATACAATCTACCAGTATCTGGATTACCTGAAATAAATTAAATTATGGCCTGTAAATTGAAAGTACACTTTGTTTAATTAAACTAAACCCACTTACTATATTTTTCAGTAACATCCCAATATCCATTTCTAGGTCACTTTACAAGACATTGGCAGTGGTAGACTTGGCATCCTTCAGAACCCCACAGGCCCACGCTAATACATTGTCCATTAAATGTAAATATCCATCCACTGTAAATGGCAAGAAGCTATGTCTTAAAAAATCTACTTCTGGCATGCGTACCCAAGTATTACGTTTTGAAACAAAGAAACATATTCTCCACAGTCCGTAAGTCTCTGTCTTTAATAATCATCTACTGTTGCAGCACTCCCAACACATAAGCACACACATACACACTAAAATCCCCAACATTTAAAAATGACATTGTGCCCACTTGATTTGCCAGTATTGATGATCCGCCAAAGCTATGCTTACTGTTGTCCAATCTACCACTGCTTAGAACCCACCAATGAAAAAACAGTACTAGGTGCTTTTTTATTTGTCTGAACAAACAATACAACTTTATATGCAACAGTCCCACATAGTCAGTCCACTACTGACCCATTAACCCTAGGCTGCTGTCTCATTCTTACTCCCTGGAACTGCATTACCTTGGATGACTACTTTTATTTCCTAAGCAAAAGACACAAATTGGAAGATGAGGCAAAAATCCAGACATTGTTTGAAAATCCATACAGTTAAGAGGTATGAGTTCATGTTCAATACAACACTCTCCCTGTCAGGAAAGCCACAATTTAATGAAAGTGTACTCTTAATGTATGATATATTTGAGAGCTAACTTGTTTGTGTTCAGTAGGTAGACTGATCATTGTTAGCCTCTTTGTGCATACGTCTCTCTCTGTCATGCACACATATACACACATACACACACACACTCTTCTTCTACTTTCACGCACACAATTCTGCTTTCATGTATGCACTCACTCACTCCGTACTTACCTATTAACACAGGTAATTGCTGTCCCTTTCAAAGGCAACAGCGGCAAATCCATACACGAGTCCCTCTTCACCGAGAACACACACACTGATTTTTCGGCGCAAAATAATGGAGTAAACACACTGACCCTTTTTTGGCTCAAAAACAAAACTAGAAGGGTGCTTTGGCGCATGTGCACACTGACATTAGCGTTACAGGTCACAGGAGCAAAAAACACAAAACAAAAAAAGTGTTTTGGAGCATGCGTACATCCATGTTGCAGTTAGAGGTTGAGGGCCGCACGGAAGAGCTCTGAGGGCCACATGCGGCCCGCGGGCCGCAGGTTGGACACGTCTACTGTAGAAGAATGTCCTTGCTCTCTGCTTGAATAAGGCAGTCATCCAAGTATGGGTATATTTGAATTCCTTTTTGTCTGCAAAATGTAATTACTGGTGCCAGGCATTTTGTGAAGACCCTGGGTGCAGTACACAAGTGAAAGGGCAGTGCAGAGAATTGGTAATGCATTGAACCAGCTTTGAATCCGAGGTATCTTCTGCAATTTTGTCTGATAGGAGCATGCAGGTATGCCTCTTTGAGGTCCAAAGTAACAAGCCAAGCCTTCTTGCCCAGCATGGGAAGAAGCTGCTGAAGAGTCAACATTTTGAATTTCGGAACATCCAGGTAAGTATTTAGAGTAGAAAGGTCCAGTATGGTTCTCCAGGCTTTGTCTTTTCTGGGGACCAGGAAAAGTCTTGAGTAAAATCGTTGTCCTTGTCCCTGTTGTGGCACTTTTTGAATAGCTCTCATGTCCATGAGGGCTGTAATTTGTTGTTGTGCCTCTGCCCATTGATTTGGTGGCAGGTCTGGCATTCCTTTTAGCCTTGGTAGAGTGTGAAAGTGGAACCTGTAACCCTGAGAGACAGTATTCAGAACCCATTTGTCTTGGGTGATTGTATGCCAATTTTGTGAAAAGTGCTAGTTTTCTCCCTAAGGGAGCTTCCAAAAGGTAAGTGCTTGGCATTTGAAGGGGGAAGTCATTTGGACTGTTTCCTATACGGTTGTGACTTGTCTTCCCCTCCTTTTGGGGTTGAAGCACCCCACTGTCGTGGTATGTAAGAGCCTTGGGGCTGAGATCTGCCTCTTGGGCATCTGTATCTGCCTCTTTGTGGTCTGTCTGACACTGGAAAGGACCAATTTTTGGAGGGCCAACTTCTGCTAAATCGAGGTGGCTGTACCTGAAAGAAATCCTTCACTGTTTGCATATATTTTGCCTTATCCTCCATTTTCTTTAATACCTCTTCTGCCTTAACACCAAATAAAATATCCTGCTGTAAAGGAGCATCCAATAATTTTGCCTTAACATGATCAGGTAAACCTTGTTCTTTTAACCAAGCATGCCTTTTTATCACAGATCCTGTAACTGCTGCTCTACAAAAAGCCTCTAATGAATCAAAACCACATTGCAGAGTATGTTTACCCTCTTGTTCAGCTGCATGCAATAAATCCTGCATTTCCTTATAGTCAGGATGTTCTGAACTTGTAAGCATTTTCTGTTTTAACAGAGACATTAAATATTGTTGGTATTTAAGCATATGAAACTGGCAATTTAAAGCCCTCACTGCTAAAGTTGCAGAAGTCTAAACTTTCTTCCCCCATCTGTCTAATGCTCTAGAATCCCTGTCAGAGAGAACTGGATTTTTAGCCATGGAAGCCCCTTTGGGACCCTGGGAAATAGTTTCTGGGTCTGCAACAGGGTTTTTATAAAGACATTTGTGAGAGTCTGGGACTCTGTAGTACCTGTCTGGCTTGACTGGAGCAGGGGGCAAAGAATCAGGATTTAAACTGGATTCAGAGAACACATCATCCACAATATCTAACACTGGCGGAATAGCAAGGGGCCTGTGCTGAGGCAATAAAATAAAAGTCTCTGAGCCTTTTCTTGGATTCTGAGTAATCCTGGCCCTCCCAATGGAAATGCTCCCTTATGGTATGTAAAGTTTCCCCAAAAGAGTAATCCTCAGGAGGAGAGGCTGAAGGAAATGATTCTTCAGCATCAGAGTCCTCATAGGGGGGTAAAGAGTATCTTTGGGTCTGAAGAGGAATCAGAAGAAATGGAAATCTGGTCAGAGGAATCATAGTCTGTATCCTGCCTAGGCCTTTTATCTGGAGGGGGATGGGAACCCCTGATCAGAGTAATTAAGTCTTCAGCCATTTTAAGCATCTGTTTTTCAGGCATGGGTGCTTGTCCAGGTGAATGCTGTACTTGCTTCTTTGTCTTTAATGGAGTTTTAGACTTGGCTGTAGATTTAATGGTAATTTGTGATGGTCTGAAGACACCCTCAGAAGCCAATGCCTGCTCAGCAGCTCCAGACCCATCTGAGGGGTTAGTTTCCGTAGGCCCAACACCTTGAGTTTCCAGAGGCCTAGACATCTCCACGTGGGAGTTGGAGGCGGCCTGTGGGTCTGAGGTAGCAGGTGTCAGGGGCTGCAAAAGCGCCTCACTGAGAGAACCAGCAAACCGGCCTAGAAGAGGCTTCGTCGTCAGTTATGGGCCTCGGATGCCTGTCCTTATCTTTGCCTTTTTTGTGTATTCCGGTCCTCGGTTGTTCCGACGGCATGGTATAATTGAACCTTCGGCCAAAGTAATGGCGAGCAAAATCAAACAGACGTTTAATAGTGCGCTTGTTAAATCTAGCACAAAACCGACTAGTGACGTCGTGGTCTGGGCCTAGGCATGGAATACAGTAAGAATGAAAATCCTTATGAGGTATTTGCTTCCCACAAGAAATACAATTATTAACTTTTACTGACATCGGTCTGAGGCAAGGAAAAAGTTTCCCCAACGGGGTACTTAGCTTTATTGAAGACTTCGGTTCTGAAATTCGAATTGAAAATCTCAGGAGTCGGCCGACCGGCACTTGCGAACTGCTTTTGCTTCGGGCACCACACGGCAAGAAAGACTGGAGAAAATAGCGTCGGCTGCATCTTGTATACCCCTGGCGCACTGACGTCAGGGAAGAAGCGACAGTAACCGACGCCGGACCAAGACTTTGGAACTCTGGCCGACTGCAGGACCGCCCGAAGGCAGGATAACCCAAGTGTAATGACTGCAGCAGTGAAACACGATGAACATCTGGGTAAGCAGCTGTTGTTATTCTAGGGTATGCAGTTAAGTGTCTCTGCTTGGGAAGAGATGGTTGACAGACCCTCCTACTGTGGCAAGGATGGTCTGCCCTTCTCTTACCAGGGCTAACATATTTTGGCTGAATCACTGTCTGCCGATACAGTGCCTTACCTCTATAAACCCAAATACATTTATTCTAGATGACTTCAATTATTTCACAATAAACTGCGAACAGAAAGCAGGCCTGGCAGTTCCCTGACTATGTAAACTACCTAAAACAGATGACAGACATACCACCTACGGGACAATATCCTGACTTCTCCTCTTATTAATACTGGCCCCTCTTGTACAACTCCACAGGTATCCTTCTCCATTGTTAAATAAGATCACAAAACAGTGCATTTCACTTATAAGGCTATAGGTAGTCCCAAAACAAATACATCCATTTTAAAGGAATTCTCAGAACCAAACCTCCTGCAGCTACTTAAGTTATACAAATAATTTCCACTGCATCCAAAACAAAACAAAACATGCTGTAGTAGCCAGTTCAAACCAGGCAATACAAGAGAAAAGACAAAAGTTCCAAAAATAACTTGTCTAAAAACTCCAGGAAGCAAGTGGTAGTATATAATCCAAAACAACTAGTTTAATAACTCCAATAAGCAAGTTGTGGTTAGGCTCTTTTGTCTGTAACAACCATAGACTTCTTCAGAAACTGAATACATGGTTGTTGGTGCCCTAATCCAATTTTATTCTTGCTGATTCCCACGACATCCTTAACCAGGATACTCCACAAGTACAGTAAAAGCTTCTACCTGTGAGCACCACTCTCACTTAAACAGCTGCAAAGAGAAATTACCTATCCCTATTAAACATGGTGAAATTAAAAAAAATAAACCCTTATGGTGAAATGAATGGACAAATAAACATTACAAAGAAAAAAGAATAAAGGGAAGATGCTCCAGAGACCTCAACCTCATTACCACACTCAACGAAATGTGCTAGAGGGGCAGATTCATAACCCAGAGACTGCCCATGTTATGGAATAGACTTCTCATACATGTCAAACAGAGCACCTCACTGGCCCTCTTCAAGAGAGATCTTGATGAGTGGATGGAAAATAGAAAATTCATCCCGGGGATCACTCAAATGGCTCTACTCAACAGAGGCACTGGGAACTAAGGTCAGGTGGCACGATGCCAGGGTAATCCAATGGGCTAGCCTTGTAAAGGCTCCAGGGCCATTAGCCTAGTACATACCTATGAACCTACGAACCCATACGAGATCACATACACCCATTCTTAAGAGGGTACTCAAACATGCTAACAAAGAACCTACAGCGTCAAAAACATAAACCTGACTATGAACTTAAAATGGACACGGACACCAAAAGCCAATACAGATCATTCTTCATCTATGTTAGAAAATTAGGAAACCACATCTGCCTGTGTTCTGAATTAAGCCACAATGACACGTGCCCTTTCTGATCTGGAAGACATAGTAGCGAATATCCTGTCCGACAAATTTAGTGAAGACTTCACATCACTCACCATCCTAACTGCTTCTCAGATTTGTCAGTCCTTGATCATGCCCTAAGATAACTTAAGAAAAAAGTCTTAGCAGCCCTCGCTAAAGCAAAGGACATATCACCCATTGGTCCTGATAATATAACAGAAAACATGTTAATTAGTAACAAGTACGGCCCATTAGAAAGGACAGTAGTGCAAGTAAGCTTACCACAGCAGTAGATAAAGAAATCACTGTTGCCGTAGCTTCAGCTACATGGGTTATATCCTGCTAAGTGTTAGTTAGCTTGAGCTGAGCTGATTAAAAAGGTGTGTTTGGAGACCAAGCCCTTCAGAGACTTCATGCCAAAAGAGACAAGGAGGCTAAAGCCCTTAACAAGGACAATGCTAAAAAAATGAAAAAAAGATCTTTACCCTGGCAACAAAAACATACAAAAATAAGGGGGATGGAGGGAAGGAGTAGCCAATGAAGTTTTTTTTCATTCAAACATCTACTGTCATGCTTGCACAACTGTATTATGCTCATCATTAGGATCACAGCTGCTGTAGCTTTAGTTATCTGGGTAGATTACCACAGCCTAGACTGACTGGGAGGAGGAAGGATGAGGATCTAAAATTCCCTGGAGAATGATCCTAGCAAAGCCTGACCTAAAGCTGGAAAAGGAATCAGGCATACAATGCTTTGTAAAAGCGTGAACAGAGAACCAAGATTATTTCTAGGATCCAACCTTTTCCAAAATGCCAATAATGAAGCCAAGCTCATGACAGAATGCGCATTGACCCTGCCTGGAATTGTCTTGTTCTGGTGTGTATAAGAAAAGGTAATAGCAAGAGACAACCACATGGAAATAGTCTTGAAAGATTTTTTTTTTCTCTGGCAAGATAGTACCCGAGATGTCTACAGCTAGTCAAGGTATGGAGTAGCCTTTCTCCCTCATTTTTAGGATCTGGAAAGAAGACAGGGAAATGGAGATCTTGGCTCAAGGTAAACTTAGATACTACTTTAGACATAAAAGAAGGATTATTTTGCAAACATAGAACATGTTCCTTTGAGTATATTAATAAATTTAAATATGTACCAACGGGAAGTTTTTCATGTAACAGTAAGGGGGTTATTTATGCCTTAAGATGCCCGTGTGTTTTTTTTTATATTGGTGAAACAAAAATAAGTTTTAAGGTGAGGTTAATGGAACAAATCAGGGACATAAAAAATCAAAAGGAAGACAAGATTTTGGCATGCCCTTTTAGAGATACACATAGTAGTGATTTTTCTATGCTTCAAGGTTGCATTTTAGAGTAAATATTTGTTGAAAATGATGATGAAATTCTCTTGAAAGAAAAACCGTTATACAAGTAATCTGTTTTTATTCTCAAATATGACACTATGGTCCCTGTGGGACTGAATGGAGAAGTTAATTGGAAGTATTTTATTTAATTGTTTAATTGCATTATTAACTGGTTGAGTTTGTGTTTTTGTATAAAAGCACATTTTTAGCTGAATTTTGTAATTCCTTGAAGGTCTTGCACAGAGGCACTAGAGAATATAGTATTTTGGGTTTGAATTAGTGGTCTTGATTTTTTTATTTGTACTAGTTGTTTGGATAAACTGATTAGTTCTCAAGGAAACCATATTGTTGTGGAAAATGAGATAAGGCTGACCCCCCCCACCCCACTCCCATAAGAGCTTCCAACTCAGACACTCTGCTTGCAGAGGTCAGGGCAATCAGTAAGACTGTTTATTGTGTTAAGAAGCTTCAAGTAAGCCCAATAAGCTGGTTAAAATGGAGCAAGAGTTAGTTTTTCTAATACCAATTTCAAATCCAAAGGAGACACCTGTTTCCTAGGAGGCTTGGTATGCAACACCCTTTCAAACATTTTCACATGGGATTACACTGAAAAAGGAGGATCTATGGGCAGAATTGCTGAAATGGCCAACAAATGAACCTAGAGGAAGTTTGCTTGGCTGAATTCTCAAAACCTTCAAAAAGATGTCAAAAATGAGTAAGACAGGACAGTAACTCATACAACTGCTGTGGAACCAGAGATACAGTAGCCCTGAATGGGTGTTGGTTCTCTTCTTGGGAACAATTAGAAAAACTTTTCCATTTACTAATATATGATTTTTCTTGTAGTGGGTTCTCTTACCTCTTTTAACATTTAATACATCCTCAGTAAAAAAAAAAAAGTGCCTACAAGACATTAAGATTCTATCATTTGGGAAGTCACTTGTAGTTGTTTGGGTCCAGGATGCATCAAACACCCATTGTCCTGTCTAAGTAGGCCCAGTCTATGTGGACGTTTGTGGTAATTGCTTCTGATCATTTCTAAAAGAAGGGAGAGCCCACTGTTGCCTAGGCCAGAAATGAGTCACCACAATGATCTTTGTGGAGTCCTTCTGAATGTTCAGAAGGACTCCGGACATTAGTGGAAAGGGTGGAAACGCATACAGGAACATTCCTGTGCAAGAAAAAGAGAACTATTGGTCTTCCAGGCCTTCTTGCATGGGATGCTGGAGCAGAATGTTGCCAACTGATTGTTGAGAATGGAGATAAAAATATTATATTAGATGTTCCCCACAGATGGATCAATTCCTAGAAGACTCTCAGATTCAACTTCCATTTATGAGGGTCTGTCCTGGTCATGCTCAGCTTGTATGCCACACAATTTTGCAATGACAGTATGTAAGATGCCTGCAGAGTAAGACTGTGCTGAAAAGCTATATCCTATGCTAGCATGGCTGTCTGAGCAGAGGGTAAGATCTGTTTTCCCCTGCTTGTCTGGGTACCACATCACTGTGTTGTTGTCTGTAAACGTAAACACTTTCAGAAGTCCCAGGGACCATAGCTGACTGAGACAGTTGACAGCATTTTTAAGTGCCAACATCTCTTCTATATTTATTCATTTTTATCTGTCTTTCATATTTCAAAGACCCTGCACTTTTATCCCCAAAGACACTACTCTTCAAAGTTTTTGGCATCTGTTGTCACACACTGTTCTGGAAATGGGAAAGAGAATGGGAGACTTAGTTTTGACAATTCTGACGTCTCCACAAACAAAAAAAAAAATCTCCCTGTACACAAATCCAAAAACTGGATTCAGGAAAGTCAGGGGATGTTGATGTTGGGACCACAGAGATTTCAGGAACCACTGGATTTTTTGCACTGGAAGTCTTGCAAGAGGGATTATGAGAATCCTAAAAGCCATGAGACCCAGAATCCCAAGAAATTCTCTAGCTGAGATAATAGTCTTGAGTAAAAAACCTCAAGAATAGATATAGATCTACGTTTTTCCTATAGAAGAAAAGTTCATTGAAGTGAGACGTCCAAGTGACACTGCAAGACACAATCCTGTGAGAAGGAGTCAGAATTTTTTGCATGTTCTCTTGGAGCCCCAGTCCATCTAGGAGATCTCTTACCCATGTGAGAGATTCTGGACACTTGGAAAAAGACTGTGCAAAGATAAGAAAGTCATTTAAATAAGGACGCGGCACAGGTGAATACCTTGCATTCTGCAGCAGGCTATCACAGCAGCTAGACACTTAGTGAATACCCATGCAGCAGTGGATAGACCAAAGGGTAATGCAGATAAATGATAATTTGATCCAGAGACAGAAAACCATAAAAAATATCTGAAATATGGATGTACAGGAATTTGATGATATGCATCTTTTAAATCTAAGTTCCCCAGAAAAAAACTCAAATGGGGAATAAGGGATAACATTTTGAACCTGGCCACTATCACAAATAGGTTCAGAAAGGAAAATCCAGAACTGGTCTTCAAGATTTTTATTTCTTTTTTTTTTTTTCAATAGTTCTTTAGCACAAGAAGTATTCCTGCATAAAAACTTTATCCTAACTGAGGAGCAATGACCACTTCTATCACTCCGTAAGACAGCAGATGTTGAATGACAGGAGGGAAAAGGGGAGTTTGGTTTGGCAGATAAGAGGGATTCCCTTGAAAAAGGAGAGACTCCAACTGCCATCTGCAACTTTGATAGATTATCTGATGCTAAAGTAAGAGAAATGGAAGGGTTCAGACTTTCTGGAAGGATTATGGGTTTGCCAGGGTGTTAAGGGACAGGAGAGCCTTGTGTGTGTGTGTGTGTGTGTGTGTGTGTGTGTGTGTGTGTGTGTGTGTGTGTGTGTGTGTATATATATATATATATATATATATATATATATATATATATATGTGTGTGTGTGTGTGTGTGTGTGTGTGTGTATATATATATATATATATATATATATATATATATATATATATATATATATATATATATATATATATATATATATATATATAGTTATTTAGACTTCTTTGGACTTGCTTGATCTTGGTGGGGGGCTCCTTTTTTCTTGGAACTTATTTGGTTACCAATAATGAGTAGATTTATTTTGCTTTTTAAAGACGTTTGTAAGGGTAGCATTAAATCCCTTTGCAAACCTAGAGAACGAAGGTTGAAAATCTGAGAGATTCCTTGAATCACCTTACCTCTCTCATCGATTGATATTTTAAGGACCTCTGCAGTAGATGGTCCAAAAACTAATTCAATCCAATGGGGAGTTCAACATTTCCTTTCTGACATCTTCTGGAAGGTTTTGACAACATACCCAAGCAAACCTCTTCATAACAGTTTCAGAGGCAGCAGTGCTGGAAGTGGCATTAGCAGAATCATATGCACATTTCAAACAGTGAGTAGCCACTCACTGTTTGAAATGTGCACAGCCAATTGAGACACAGAAGCAACCAAATGACACAAGGCAGATTTATCCTCAGATGAGGAAACATATGCCACAACACTCCTCGTATTCTTATAAGATGCATGCATAAACTTGAACATATAAGCCTGACAGATGAGAATTCTAAAAACAAGTGTTGCAGAAGAATACACTCTTCCTCTAAATCTACCAAAAGCTTTCCCATCCTTGTCAGAAATAGAAAGATTAGAACTAACCAAATGTTTAGCAGCAGCAGCTGAGTTCACTAGTGCAATAGTTGTTGGGTCTGATTCTGATCTGGGATATGTAAAAACTTGCAAGACTGAGAAACTTTATAATCTATCTACTTTCTTGGGGGTCAGCAGACTGTCAGGCAAGTTACAGGCAGTGACAAAATCATCCTCCAATCCTGAAGAAACTGTAGTAGGTTCTGGAAAATTAAGTTGTAATTAATCATAGTACTTCTTCAGGGACTGTGGAATACCATGTTTTCACTGAAACACCGGATTCATTCTGGAAGTAGTTTCAGTGAAATAGAATCCTTCAAAGGGACTGGAAGAAGCCACAGTCTACTCAGTATCTAAGAAATCTGGGAAGACAAAACAGTTGTCCCTTCACAACCATTTTTTTGGCTCAAAAACTTGAACTTCTTCAGAAAATGGAAGGTTTCAGAAGACAGTGGGAGTCTCTCCCTATTTTTCAAGAGATTCCCTCTAATCTCCCAGATCAAACTCCTCTTTTCCTTCCTGTCATTCAGCATCTGCTCTCTCAGCGGGGTGATAGAAGCAGTCCTTCCTCCTCTTTATCTTTTACTAGAAGCTGTTAACATGGAAGGGGGAAGCCTGAATTAAACCCTGAACTATACCCAGTACTTCAGTCCTGTCCAAAGATACAAAGACAAGAGAAGAAATATGTCTAAGTTTTTGCCTCTTTTTGACAGGAATTTTTGAAAAAGACTACCTGCTTTTGCCAGGAAAAAAAATTGCCTAAAGCTAGTCATAGTATTCTGGCTAGGCAGAGTGGTAATCCCTGCCTCTAATACTAGCACTCCCTTGCCCATTAAGGGCACTCAAACAGCCACAGAAGATGCGTCTAACCCCCACTCTATGGTGGCTGTAGGGACTACACCAAGAAAAAAGATGAATGGCTGGAAGAACCAGAAACGGCTATGGCAGAGTTCCCAATCTATGACTGAGGCACTTCAGTAGCTTGCTGTGGTGGTAAAGGATGTTTAGTTTTTTTTTTCTTTGTGTGGCTGGGAAGAATCAAGTATCAAGGAACCAGTAATTTGTTCCATGGTTTAGCTGAAAAGATGCATTATTCATGGGGAAGCCAGGCAGCAGTAGTTGGTGAAACAGGCAAATAGTAAAAAGTAACCTTTTCCCCATAAAACACACTAAAACACACTTGAAATACTTTCCCCAGCCCCAATAATAAAATAACACCACCTTTACTTAATAAAACGTAGTTTTAAATCAGGTTTAGCAACTTGTTACCACAAAAGGAAAAGGTGACTCTCCAATCTAAAAAAAAAAAAAAAAAAAAAAGTCATGACAGTCATTAAAAACACTTTATTCAAGCTTCAAGAAAAAGTGCAATTTCTGTTAAAAACAGAAAAACAAAGTGGAAGACTTTTTTCACTGAAAGGATCTCATCTGACTAGCAAAATAAAAGTGTTAGCCAATTGTTGATCCTCTAAACCCCACAACAGGAGCACTCTTACAGGCTTGGCACTCAAACCTACCTTTTTCATTATCTCAGTTTGAGCTAACAGTTTGGATGCATGGAAGGTGACTTGAAAGCTTTGGAAGTGGCAGGCTGTTATTTCCTCAGCAGGATATAACCTATATAGTTAAGGTTAATGCAGCAATGATCTGTATGATGAACATCCCTGGTTAAATTTCTAATATGCATCTTGCAACAGGCCAGCACAATGCCCCTACATAAAGGAGGTCCAGCCACAGCCTCTGGCAATTATAAACCCATACATCTTACTAGGCTTGATTGTAAAGCCATGGAATGCATAATTTTTGACTTCACAAATCTAGACACTGATCTTCTCTTAATCCTAATGTGCATTAATTTGGTTTTGTCTAAAGTAGGTCTTGTCTTCACAACCTTGTACGTTTCTTTGAAAGGGTAACCAAAACAACTGTTGGAGGTTATGTAGTGCATGGAGTAATGAAGGACCTGGACAGATCCAGGTATGCTATTTCCCATGCAGGAATCATTGACAAACTGCTAAACGTAAACATCAACCCATATGTAGTCAGGTGAATTGCAAACTGGCTGTTGGACAAAACACATATTGTTGGGGTTGTAGGTGTCCTCAGAAAATAAAAATGTTAGAAGTGAGGTTTCCCAAGGCTCAGTACTGGGTCCCTTATTTTTGTCATTTCTTCCTCTGCTCTACAAGTGAACATTGTGGGTATTTGGCTAATGAATGTCATTGATTACTGTAAACTATTTGGGCACCCACTGCCATGGAGATACTGCAGGAGGAGCAGGGCTATGCAAACAACTGGTGCACGGACAACAGCCTCACATTTATTCCCCAAAATGCACTAGAGTTTCTTTTTGGAAAACAATTCCTCAGGATGCCACATAAATGACATGCGCCTTAAGACTGACACTTTGTCACAGAACTACTCACCCATGTGGATGACTCCCTATCCTTTGGCTGTCATGCCTCACCTGCAGTTAGAACATCTTTAATATCTGGCCAAAATCACTTAATCAATAAACAAAGTTTTCTCCGTTTCACTGTTCACAGCTCTTATCTTCACCATTACTGAAAGTAATGCTCCCTTTGAAAGTTACCTATTGAAACAGAAACATGTCACTCAGCTGGGGGAAACCCAGAAGGTTCCAAACTAAAAATGGCACAATCCTCAAAGCTCCTTAATTACCCAGACCAAATGACTGCCATCTGTCTCTCTCTCTCTCTCTCTCTTTGTGTATTTTGTTATGCCAAGTAAGAGAGTTTGTCATCCATTGTGTTCAAAACAGA
Organism: Protopterus annectens; assembly: GCF_019279795.1. Lineage (NCBI taxonomy): Eukaryota > Metazoa > Chordata > Ceratodontiformes > Protopteridae > Protopterus > Protopterus annectens. Next base: position 409,863,498 of record NC_056733.1, on the reverse strand, counting down.
CACGTACAGCAAGAACCAATTAAGATGTTAATCACCAAGGGATTTCCCAAAGATGGAATGTTATAGGCTATAATGTACTCTTACATGACTTCCCACTATTCAGGGAAAGTCAACTCAATGTAACATACTGAAGTGGCTTTCTTACCTAAATACATACATTTATTCTTTAGAAATCAGATGTTCATGAATGCTGTCTAAAGGATGAAAATTTAAGCAATGGAGAATATACCTTACATTCCTGCATAATGAGGTTACAACTGCATAATAAGGCTACAACTGACCAGCATGCATCATTAGTAAAAGTAGGCTCTAAACACTATATGAAGTGTTATGACCACAGGCATATTCTGTACCTCAGGCTCAAGGGTTACTGGGACATCAAGCAAAATGTTAATGTACCTAATGAAAAGTAATCTATTCTGGGGAATCTAATGCCTCAGTACCACAGCCAGCTAATTCTTATAAATGAAAGGCTTCACATGACAACTAGGGCTTCAGCATGATCTGTACATTTTTTGGTATTTGAATAAAGCATGCAAGGCTTGAGCCAATCCTGTATTGTCTAAAAGAAAGTTGTAAATGCTTCCTTGAGATGGGGATAACTGTTACTGGTCACCACATGAATACCATTTGCAAAAATGAATGCACTTTCAAAAACCTTGATGCAAACCATTCAGATAATGGTAGACCATGATGGTTCACATGATGGTTCCTTGTGGAAACCCACTATTATAACAGAAAGCACAGACAGAACATCTCAAAGTTCACAATCTTGACCTACAAAAACAAATTATTCTGAAACTATAAAAGTATTATATATGAAAAAACAGGCATTCTGTTTCTCACTTAGCTGTATGTGTAAACTTAAAATCTTTAACTGCTTATTCAACTTTTTAGCATGGTCTCCCTGAAAACCCTGCCTTGTCCATATCTGATGTTATTCGGCTGAATGAACTGACAAAAAAAAATGCATGGCTGTAGCTTTTTAATTTCAACCAGTGTTGTCTGGTCTTTATCTTGAAAAAATAATAATGAAAAAATAAAATGGAAGCTGAAACCTTTATTTACACTGTTGGCAAATGCTGTTGTGACTAGGAACCGTATCTGAATATCAATGCAAACTGCACTGGAAGGAGGACAATTAATTGATTAGTTATGGAACAGTAATATCTTAGACAAAGAATTAAGTACCTCTAATGTACTGAATTGCTTAGTAAAAGTGCTGCAGAAGTGTTTCTCAAAAAATACAATTGTTTAAGCAAAATTAAAGTAAAAGTAGATGTTCTAATAGATCACTGTTGCAGTAGCCTAAACTATATGGGTACTCCTGGGACAGGCAACCTTTTCAGAGCTTAAGAGCACCTTTTACATGCTCCAACTGTCAGAAGCATTTTTGTATGGGAAGGGAGGCAAGAGCCATGAAAAAACACTGCTAGGAAACAATTCAACAGTAAACTATATACAAAAAGGTGCATACACCAATGACCTGGCAACACAACAAAAAAAGCCAAAATAAGGTGGCAGGAAGAAGGGGAGAATACTGCAACAGTGAACTATTAGAATTACACAACTGTGTTCTGTTCAACACATGTCATTTTTGCACTAGCTTAAGCTATGCAGGTAGATAACATATCTTAGAAAACTAACAAAGGGAGAAGACTAATAAACTAAGGCTCCTGAGTCCCTCGAGAATAGTCCTAGTAAAGTCTGTTTTGGACCTGGAAAATTAATCCAGTTTTGGGTGTTTTGTAAAAGTATGTAAGGTGGGCCATGTTGCCGTTTCTAGAATACATCTGGAGTCCTCTCCTTTCCGGGAAACCACAAAGAAGTCAATGTCATTGTGGAATGGGCCCTAATCTTGTCTAGAAGTGGCTTGTTGTGGTGATTATAATGCAATGCAATAGCATGAGACAGTCACCTAGAAACAATCTACTTGGAAAAGACAACCAGTGTCAAAGTACAATTGCCTGGCTGTCTTTTTCTCTTACCTTCATAGGAAACCAACATCTGATCAGCTTCCCTAAAGTCACAAGTCTTGTTATGTAGTATTTAAGCTGCCTGTGGACATCTAGCATGTGAAGAACCGTTTCTCCCTTACTCTGGGCTCAGGAAAGAAGACGGGGAGATGAACAGTCTGGTGTAAAGTAAACTTTGCAACCACTTTAGGCATAGAAGGTTAGTTCTCAAAGAAACACTGTCCTTGTGAAAAAACTGAGGTAGGGTTGACTCATCATCAGTGTTTCTAACTCAGACACTCTCATATGTCAGAGCAAAGAACAGAACAGCCTTCCATGTTAACAAGATGAGATGGTTCCAATGGAGAAAGAGCAAGTTTTTCAAGCAAAAAGTTTACATTCTGAGGAGGAGACACCTGTTTGCAAGGAATACAATTTTTAACACCTTTTCAAAAGCTGTTTAACTTGAGTACGGTTAGAAAGGTGGGGGAATCAAGGGAATGACAGAGGAAAAGGCCAAGAAATGCACCTTGATAGATGAATAAGACATACCAGAGGACAGTATGTCACACATATAATTAAGAACTAGAGACAACTTGGCCTGAAGAAGGTCCCGGTTCCTCTACTAGCACACACTAGAAAATCTTTTCCACCTGTAGATATTTTTTTCCTAGTTGAGTTTTTTTTTTGGCTTCCTTTAATATCTGTTGCACATATTAATAATAAAAAAAAAAAAGGTGACTAAAGGAGTTTCAAAATTCTATCATTCATTTTCAGGCTTGGATGCATCAAACAACCTGTGTCTTGTGTGCGAAAAATAGAAGTTATGTTCTTACCATAACGTTCCATGTTAGTTGTCTTCTTCTCGCCTTCTTCTTGCTGGATGGGTTCGGAGCCGACCTCGGCTCCGACTCGGCCACTCTAAAAGCTCGAGAGTTGGTTCCACCGGCTCGAGGCTCCCCTTATATCCCACAATGCTAGGCGAGAGTTACCTCAGATCTCGTTTGTAAGCTAACCCCAGCTTATAATAGTAACAGAATAACTGTAAAACAGAATCCACCTCTAACAACAGGAAGAAAGAAGGGTGACCTATATCCTGAACCAGGAAATATGCATAATAGCATATGTCTAAGAAAGAGGTGGTAGAAAGAGAGGTCACAATCAGAACTCCTCTAGGTCTGTCCAGGCCAGGGGGAAGGAGGGTGGGACGCAAGAAGGCGGCGAGAAGAAGACAACTAACATGGAACGTTATGGTAAGAACATAACTTCTATATGTTAAGTTGTCTATCTCGCCTTCATTCTTGCTGGATGGGACCGCCCCTAGCACCTTGTCCCGGTGGCCTAACGGAACAGACTCCTGAGAACAGTGGAACCAAAGTTAGCTCTATGCCTAGAAGCTAAATCCAACTTATAATGAGAAATGAAAGTGTGAGGAGTAGCCGAAGTAGCCGCTGCACAAATGGTGTCGATAGGCAGTCTGTCTTGGAAGGCTAAAGAAGTAGCCAAAGCTCTGGTGGAATGAGCCTTAGGTTTATCAGGCAGCTTCTGATGTCTAATTTCATATACAAGGGAAATCAAAGATGTTAGCCATCTGGATAATGATACCTTTGAAACTGAAAGTCCTTTTCTGCTCTCCGCATAGGAGACAAACAGCTGATCAGATTTTCTGAACTGTTTAGTTCTATCCAAGTAGTACCTCAATTGACGGTGAACATCCAGGCAGTGTAATTTTTGTTCAGACCTACTGGAATATTCTGGAAAAAAGACCGGTAGATCAATGCTTTGATTCAGATTTGACGTCGAGACCACTTTAGGCAAAAAGGACGGGTTAGTTCGTAAGGATACTCTGTCCTTATGAAACAAAAGATAAGGAGGACGACAGCTGAGTGCTTGAAGCTCTGAAACTCTTCTAGCTGATGTAATAGCTACCAGAAAAGAGTTTTCCATGATAATAATTTTAAAGAACAGGAGACTGCAGGTTCGAAAGGGGGAAGAATCAAAGAAGCAAGAACTAAATTTAGGTCCCAAGGAGAAGGAGGATTTCTTATAGGAGGTCTGAGAAGAAAAACTCCTTTCAAAAAGCTTTGCAGAGCTTGTGGGACATTAGGGCAGATTCAGAAATACCCACATGAAAGTTAGAAATAGCTGCCAATTGAACTTTAAGTGTAGAGGGAGATGAACCTGCATGGAAGAGTTCAGCTAGAAAATCGAGGACTAGTTGGATGGAAGCAGTGAAAGGATCTATGTCCTTTCCTTGAGCCCAATATGTGAAGCGTTTCCACTTACTCAAATAAATCTTTCGAGTGGAAGATTTATGGGAAGCTATCAAAATATCTCTAACAGAGTGAGATAATTGAGGAAGCCTGGCTAAGGTTGGAACTGGAGGAACCAAGCAGTGAGGTTCAGAGAGGGGAGGGAGCGATGAAACTGACCCGACTGATGGATCAACAGATCTGGAACTAGGTCCAGATTCCACGGTCGCTCCAAGAGAAAACGATGTAGAAAGGGGAACCACACTTGTCGAGGCCAGTAAGGAGCAATGAGGATCAATGAGGCCTTCTGAGCGATAGCTTTCTGTATTACTTGAGAGATCAGTGGGAAAGGAGGAAATGCATACAGAAGTCCCCGGGCCAAACTTGGACTAGAGCGCCTCTGCTGGGTTGGCCTGGTAAAGGGAATAGAGTGAAATATTCTCTGCACTTGCTGTTTTGGGGAGTAGCAAAAAGATCGCAGCAAGGCTGACGCCACTTGAGAAAAATTTCTCTGACTACAGAGTCTTTCAGAGACCACTCGTGAGGCATGAGTATAGCTCTGCTCAACTTGTCCGCAATTTGATTGGACTTCCCGGGGATGTGCGTTGCTATCAGAAACCGCTGAGAAGAAATCGCCCATTGCCATAGTCTGAGTGCTTCTCGACACAGGGGGTATGATCTTGTTCTGCCTTGTTTGTTGATGTACCACACTACAGACATATTGTCTGTCTGGATTGCAATCGTTCCCAAGGGAAGAGAGTCTTGAAGGGCTTGCAACGCTAAAAGCACTGCTCTCATCTCCAGAACATTTATGTGCAAGTGGCATTCGTTTGGTTGCCATGTGCCCTGGACCGTCCTGCCCTGATAATGCCCCCCCCACCCGATCAGGGAGGCATCCGTTGTCAGAGTAGCAACCGGAGGAGGTGGAACAAAGGGTCTTCCGACAAGAGCTGAGGGAAGACATCCACCACATGAGATGCTTTTGCACGCTTGCGTGATCATAATGGTGTGAGACATTGGAAGTTCCTGGTATGACCATTGAGTAAAGAGCATCCATTGAAGGATCCGCATGTGGTATCTGGCTAATGGAAGCAGAGGTATGGCGCTGCCATAATTCCCAACACCTTTAGAACTAACCTGGCTTTGATTCTGTTGTTGTTGAAAAGGAGTGATACCAATTTGTGAATGTCTGTTATTCTCTGATGTGTTAGTCTTGCAGACATGTTTATTGTATCTAGATTTGCGCCTATGTAGGTAATAGTACGACAAGGCGACAAAACAGACTTTTCGCAATTTATTGAAATACCCAGCTTTTGACAAACGCGAAAAGTGTAATCTCTGGCCATCAGAAGGAGATGCTTGGTAGGAGCTGTGAGGAGCCAGTCGTCCAAATATGGAAACACCTGGAATCCTTGTCGTCTCAGGTGAGAAGCTACCACTGCCATGTATTTGGTAAACACCCGGGGGGCAGTGGTGAGACCAAAGGGCAGGGCCCTGAACTGAAAATGACTGGCTCCCAGCCTGAAGCGGAGGAATCTTCTGGAGCGTCTGTTCATCTTTATGTGATAGTACGCATCCCGAAGGTCTATAGAGCACATCCAGTTTCCTTTGCCCAAAAGGGGAAGGATGGATTGCAGCGTGACCATCCGAAATCTTGTTTTCTTGACTGATTTGTTCAAGACACTGAGATCCAAAATTGGTCTCCAGTCCCCTGTTTTCTTTGGAACTAAAAAGAACCTTGAGTAGATTCCGGATCCTTGCTGGTCTGCTGGAACTGGCTGAATTGCTCTTTTTGCAAGCAGTTTTGAAATCTCCAAAACTGCTAGATCCCTTTGAGCGGGTGGAACATCTGGAAGGGATTTTTTTGACTGATTTGGAAAGCGAAGAAAGGGGATAGAATAGCCTTCGGAAATGATGGACTGTACCCATTTGTCTTGAGTCAGGGATAGCCAGGCTTCTGGGTACAGTGACAATCTTCCCCCGACTGCCTCCGAAGATGGGCAGTCGGGCAACACCTCAGGGATGCTGAAAAGGCTTGTCAGGAAAGACTTCCCGATTGCCCTGGTTCTGCGGACCCCCCCTGCCCCTAGGGCGACGTCTACCATTGTTATTCCCGCCTCTGCCTCTGGCGGGAAACGACTCTGTGCGTCAGGCTAAGTCCCTTGAGATTGTTTACGGAACCACATCTTTCCACCTTTCTGGCCTTTGCGGTAAGGCCTGGAAGGAGTAGAAAAACGGACTCCGACGGCAGAAAGGGTCTTGCCATCAGTCTTGCACCTAGTCAAGGTTTCTTTCACTTGAGCACCAAAGAGGATGATCCATCAAACGGGAGTTCGTGAAAGGCGTCTTGAAGGGGTCCGCAAAATTGCATAGCCGCATCCAGGCATGCCTACGTAAGGCCACACCTGTCCCTGCGGCTCTGCTCGCTCCATCAGCCGCGTAAGAAAGAAGGCGCATGGAGGAGTTGGTTATGGAATTAAGGGTAGCCAGCTGTGTGTTCATCTTATCTTGGAAACCCGCAGCTGTAGGGTCCTTTAACATTTCACTCGCTTCCTTGATCAAGTCCCTTTGAAGATGAGTAAAATGGCACAGGTAGTTCAGCGAACGCATGGTAAATGTCGCTGATGAGAACATCCGCTTGCCGTACCTATCCATGGACCTAGATTCCTTGTTAGGTGGATGGACAGGTACTGAAGGATCAGCTAGCTCCTTCTTAGTGGCAGCAGCTACCACCATAGCATCCACAGAAACTCCTTTTGTTAAAAACTGTTTGTCTGCTGGAGCTGTTATGAACTTGGAGGGTCTCCTGGGAGTGGGGTCCACTGAATCAGGAGCCGGCCATGCCGTCTTAGCAACCAGCTGCATGAGGGGGTCAAGGGGGGGACACCCAGGAGGTGGAAGGACGAGCCAAACGCCTCAAGATACACAGATTCGTCCTCCGAAGGGTTGAGGGCTGGCCAATTTCCCCTCTGTTTCAGGATCTCCAGAATGTCTGCAAATGAGACATCTTCAGAAGGGGAACGGGGGGAACCCTCAGAATCATCCAAATCTGTGTCTGACGTGATGGACTCAGGTGAGTCAATGTGTTTCCTCTTACACTTCCTCTTCCGAGGGGGCTCTTCTGCCAAATCAGGAGAGGCCTCAGAAGAGGATGAAATCCCCACAGGGGGTTCCTGAGGAGCTGGCTCTCTGCGGTCCGGGATGAGGGAGTGAGTCGACTTAGCCTGAGGCACCATAGAGGAGGGGCGGACGGAGCCGACTGTGGAGTAGAGCCAGGCTCTAACACACTCCGCATGACCTCGAATGCACCCCTGTCAGGCAGAGCCAGAGGTCCCCGCTCCGAGAAGCTAAGAACCCCCCTCGGCACCGACAGTGATGGCTCGAGGTCGATGTCGGAGCCGAACTCACCAGCGCCAAGCACCGAGAGGGAGAGGGGGTCGGACAAGGGTCCGATGCCACTCACCCCTCGAGCCGACGAGGGAAGTCCGGCGCCGAGATTCTTCCAAGGAAGAAAACGGAGCCGACGACGGAGCCGAAGACAATTGTATCGGCTCCGACGCTATCACAGTCTCGGTTCCGACGACCCGCCCGAGCTCAAGAGAGTCGAAGGAGGAATATGTTGATGGACCGGGCAGGCATCGACTGATGAGTCGGGCTCTGAAGCATCTGGGCCAGTGCCTCGGACTTAAGTAGTCGACTCACTACCCTCTGAAGGTCATGATCCGACAGCCTCGATGACCTAGAGGAGTGAGATCTTTGGCTCCGTTCAGACAGCAGGGGAGATCCTGGAGCCGAATGAACGGAGCCAAGAGATGGTGACCTGGACCTCTTCCTAGTTGTCGGCTCCGAAGGTCTGGTCGGAGCCGACACGGAACTTTACTACCTCGGCTCCGCCGGAGCCGAGGGGGCCACAGAAACTGTGGACTGAGACTTATCGGCTCCAGCCGGAGCCGATGAAGGCAGAGGTTGAGAAACCTTAGGTCTCGGCTCAGTTGCCAGAGCCAAAGACCTAGATGCCTTAGAGGGCTTCCCTGTTGAAACAGACAGGGAATCCTCTGGCTTGAGTAAGCCTCTGAGAATCAATTTATTCTTTCTTTCCTGCAGGACCCTGGGGCTGAAGCCATGGCACACAGCACAGGAGTCCTGCAGGTGCAAAGGCCCCAGACAGTAGACACAAGAAGTGAGAGCGTCTGTCAGAGACATTTTCTGACAGCACGCATCACACTTCTTGAATCCGGAGACCTTTGCTTCTTTAGACATTTTTTTGTCTTTGAACAGGTGTACACAAACACACACACAAACACACTAGTCACACCCTGTCAAGTTAAAATATAATAAAAAGCAGTAACTAGGATTTTAAAATAAAATAAAACACACACACTCCACTAGGGAAGGAAAGGCCTGTAGGCCCAAGGGAAGAACCTAAGGTTCTTGAGGGAAAAAAACGGAAATTTTTTAGAAGGGGATAAAATTTACTCTAAACTAAGGGAATTAAGTAAATATATTAAAAATAAAGGGGTTTTGAAAGACTAATCTCACAAGAAAAGTTACTCACCAGGAACCGGTAGAAAAACCAACCTCGAAGCTGTAGCGGCAAACGAGATCTGGGGTAACTCTCACCTAGCATTGTGGGATATAAGGGGAGCCTCGAGCCAGTGGAACCAACTCTCGAGCTTTTAGAGTGGCCGAGTCGGAGCCGAGGTCGGCTCCGAACCCATCCAGCAAGAATGAAGGCGAGATAGACAACTTAACATTCCATTCTTTGGGGATGTCTGCAGTAATTGCTCTTGGCATGAATGAAAAGACAGAACAAGAAGTTATGTACTCACCATAACGTTCGATGTATGTAGTCCATCTCGCCTCACATTCTTACCCGTGGGTTCGGAGCAGAATATCTGCTCCGACTCGGCTGATTTTACTAGCTCAAAGTCTCTCATTGGCTGGGCTAAGAGGGTATCCCATGCTGCACTGCTCCATATCCCCAGATCTAGTTTGCTGCGAAACAACATATGTACTTCATACACACCTCACATCCATATAAACAATCACTACTCAAAGGGACTCTGCAGGTGACAACCTAACCTCCAAATCCTCCAGGCAGGGGGAAGGTGAGAGGGTAAGTAAGAATGTGAGGCAAGATGGACTACATACATCGAACGTTATGGTGAGTACATAACTTCTTGATGTTATGTAGTCCTATCTCGCCTACATTCGTACCCGTGGGACAGCGTCCCTAGCACCTACATCCTGGGTGGCTCATAGGAAAATACTCCTGAGAACTGTGGAGCCAAAGGAAGATTTGCCCCTGGAGACCATGTCCAATTTGTAATGAGAAACAAAGGTGTGAGTAGAAGCCCAAGTAGCTGCAGCACATATATCATCCATTGACAATCTAGCTTGATAGGCTGTAGATGTGGAAACAGCCTGCGTAGAATGTGCCTTGACTGGAAATGGCAAATTTTTACCTCCTGCCTGATAGATGAAAGAGATACAATTGGCTATCCATCTAGACAGTGTGACCTTGGATACCGTTGAACCCAATCGGTTTTCCGAAAAGGAGACAAAGAGTTGGTCAGATTTCCGGATACCTTTTGTCCGGTGTAGAGAGAAGCGTAACTGTCTATGTACATCCAATTGGTGAAATCTAAATTCTGCCTTGTTAGAAAAGTGGGGGAAGAACACCGGCAGCTCAATGGACTGATTCATGTTAGACACGGAAGCCACTTTAGGAAGGAACTAGAGGTTTGGTCTAAGAGAGACCCTATCTTTATGGAAGATCAAATATGGGGGTTTGATGGAGAGGGCTTGAATTTCCGAGACCCGCCTTGCTGAAGTGACTGCTATTAAGAATGCTGTTTTCCATGTTAAGAATTTTAATTCATAGGTAGCTGCAGGTTCAAATGGTGGTAGAGTAAGGGCTTGAACAAAATTGAGATCCCAGGGTATGACAGCTTCGGACACTGGGGGATGAAGCAACAGGGTACCTTTAAGGAATGCTTTGCATAGTCTGTGTGCCATAAGACTAGGTTCATTTGCTATGTGGAAATTAGATATCGCCACCAGCTGAACTTTGATGGTGGCTGATGCGGACCTCTGATAGAACAGCATAGACAAGAACTCCAGAACTGAATCTATTGGAGCTGTGTAAGGATCAATGCCTCTAGTATGAGCCCAGATAGAGAACCTTTTCCATTTGCTAGAGTAAATCTTTCTAGTGGATGGCTTATGGGAGGACGATAATATATGGACCACTTCTGGTGAAAAATGATGATGTCTGACTAGCGATGGAAGTGGAGTAGCCAGGCTGTCAACTGGAGTGTCCTCAGAGACGGGTGGAACTGTCCCGACATGTGTATCAGTAAATCTGGTAGAGGGTCCAGAATCCAAGGAGTGTCCACAATGTATGGTTGAAGAAAGGGGAACCATACTTGACGAGGCCAGTGTGGGGCAATCAGAATCATTCTGCTTTCCAAGGATTGCGCTTTCTGAATCACCCTTGAAAGAAGGGGAAACGGAGGGAAAGCATAAAGCAGACCGGAGGGCCAATCGTGAACCAGAGCGTCCCTGGGTGATTCCCCCTGTGGTGGTGGTGGTGGTGGTGGTGGTGGTGGTGGTGGGGGGGGTCAGCGTGAAGTAGTTGCTGCATTTCGCATTGAGAGGGCTGGCAAAAAGGTTGCAGCAAGGCTGACCCCATCTGCTAAAGATTCACTCTGCAACCAGGCGATTCAAGGACCACTCGTAAGGCATAAGTATCGCTCTGCTTAGCCTGTCCGCTATTACATTGGACTTCCCCAGAATGTGCGTTGCCACCAGAAACCGTTGGGAAGCTATTGCCCAATGCCACACTCGCATAGTCTCTCTGCATAGGGGGTAAGACCGGGTTCCCCCTTGCTTGTTGAGATACCACACTACTGACATGTTGCCTGAGTGTATTGCAATAGTCCCTAGAGGAAGAACTTCCTGACGTGCCTGCAATGCAAGAAGCACTGCTCTCATCTCCAGGACGTTTATATGCAAATGTATCTTGTGTTCCTGCCACGTGCCTTGGACTGTCCTGCTGAGCTAATGCCCCCCCCCATCTGGGAGGTGTCCGTGGTCACCGTGGCAACAGGGACGGGAAGAACGAAGGGCTTTCCCCCGTTCAAACTGTTGGTGCACAGCCACCAATGGAGGTCCTGCTTGCACCTGTCTCAGTAAGATGGGATGAGATAGTGGGAGTCTTTGGAGAGACCATAGGACAAAGAGGAGCCATTGAAGAAGTCTCATGTGTAATCTCGCTAGAGGGACCAACATGATAGTTGCCGCCATGGTCCCTAGGAGTTGTAGAACCAGTCTTGCCATCGCTTGTCTCAGGGGCATCAGCATGTGTATTTGTCGTTGCAATACTGTGATCCTTTCTTGTGGTAAGAATGCTCGCATTCGAATGGTGTCCAACTCTACTCCTATAAAGGTGACACACTGAGGGCAATAAGGCAGATTTTTCCCAGTTTATTGTTATGCCCAATTGGTGACATAGGCTGATGGTAGCGTCCCTGGTCTGAACTAGTTGATGCCTGGTGGGGGTGGTAAGGAGCCAGTCGTCCAGGTACGGAAACACCTGGAATCCCTGACATCTCAAGTGAGCCGTCACCACTGCCATACATTTGGTGAACACCCTGGGGGCTGTGGTGAGACCAAGGGCAGGACTCGAAACTGGAAGTGACTGGCTCCCAGCCGGAAGCGTAGGTGACTCCTGGATGCTTTGTCCATTTTGACATGGTAGTAAGCATCCTTGAGATCAATGGAGCACATCCATACTTTCTCTCCCACCAATGGGAGAATCGATTGCAGTGTGACCATATGGAACCTGGACTTGTGTACGTAATTGTTGAGTTGACTGAGATCTAGTATGGGTCTCAGGTCCCCTGTTCTTTTCGGCACCAAAAAGAATCTTGAGTAAGTCCCTAATCCGATCTGGTCTGAGGGGACTGGTTGGATGGCTCCTTTTTCTAGCAGCTGAGAGACCTCTGAGGCTGCTTGATCCCTTTGACTGGGTGGAATGTCTGGGATTTTTCTTATTGGCGGGGGGTACTGAAGAGAATGGGATGAGGTAACCTCCGGAAATTATCCTTAATATCCGCGGTGGTGGTGCTGCGGTAGCGTTGTCGCCTCACAGTAAGATGCTGTCCGGTTCGATTCTCAGCTAGAGCGTCTTCTGTGTGGAGACATGCGTGAATGGGCGTACCTTCGTTGAAGGCAGTGCGTCAGGGCTGGTAACTTGGCACGTAAAAATCAACTACCAATCATTAGCGGACCGGAGTTCCACTGTGGCGACCCCTATCTGGGAAATGCTCTCCCAGGCTTCTGGATATAAGGAAATTTGACCCCCGACTGGCTCCGGACAAGCGCAGCCAGGCACACCCTCAGGAATGAGAGTATGGAGAGCCACGGAAGGAGTTGCGGTCTCCGGAATTGCGGGGGGCCCCCCTCTGCCTCTGGGGTGACATCTCCCTGAGTAACCCCCCCTCCCCTGCCTCTGGAGGGGGGGGGTTCATCTTGTGTGGCAGGAAAAAAACCTCTGTAATTTCTTGAACCACATCTCCCCCCCCCCCCCACTGGGCCTTGGGATAAGGCCTAGAAGGAAGGGAAAAATGGACCCCTACAGCAGACAGGGTCTTTCCCTCTTGCTCGCACCTGGTGAGGGTGTCTTTCACTTTGGTCTCAAACAAGGAGGAACAGTCAGTGAAGGAAGACTTGAAGGCCTCCGCGAAGTGACACAGGCGCAGCCAGGCTTGCCTTCTAAGGGCGACCCCTGAGCTCGCTGCCCTACTCGCTCCCTCGGCCGCATACGAGATGAGCCGCATGGACGAGTTAGCGATGGAGTTGAGAGTAGAAACCTGTGCGTTAACCGTCTGAGCCACCGCCTCAGGTATGTTACCCGCAAGAGTATCTCCCAACTCTTTGAGGAGATCTCTCTGGAGCTGAGTGAAGTGAGACAAATAATTCAGTGACCGTAAAGTGAAGGTTGCTGAAGATGGGGTATGCTTCCTGTACCGGTCCATGGTCCTAGACTCCTTGTTAGGAGGATGGACCGATGAGGAAGACTCTGCAACTTCCTTCTGGGTGGCTGCCGCCACCACCATGGCATTTATAGGGACTCCTTTTGACAGAAACTCTTTTGCGGACAGGAATTTGTTGGGACGCCTGGGCACCGGCTCCACAGAATCAGGGTTTTCCCACATTCTTTGACAAATGAGGTCAAAAAGTTCATCGAAGGGTGGAGACACCCAGGAGGTGGAGGGTTGAGCGCCATAAGCCTTAAGGAATAATGACTCCTCCTCGGAAGGAGTTTTGGAAGGCCAGTCTCCTCTTTGTTTCAGTATTTCCAGGATATCGGAGAAGGAAACATCATCAGAGGAAGACCTGGGACCCTTCCAATTCCTCGAGGTCAGCATCGGAGGTGAGAGACTCATCCTGGGAGTCTATGTGCTTCCTCTTGCTCAATTTCTTTCTAGGAGGCTCCTCAGATACGGACTCTGGGAGACCCTCAAAGTTGGGGACCACTCATGGGGGTATCCTTAGGGCCTGGTGCTCTACTGTCCATGGATAGGAGAGTGTCAGAGGCTCTGGCCGGGGTGGTGGGGGACGGAATGACCGACCCGGGTGATGTAGCTGACGATCTGGCCAGCGCGCTTCGCATGCCCGCGAAGGCAGGCCCCCCCCCCCCGAGTCAGAGGACCGACTGGCCTCCGAGGCCACGACCAGGGTCCCCCGAGCCAATGCACCGAGTGGGAGACTTGGAACAGACAGCTTTCCCGAAGTATCCCCCTTGGGCCCGACCGAAGAGACCAGAGTCTCGAACCCTGTGGATGGAACTAACATGGTCGGAGCAGAGGTCAGCACAGACAGACCCAAAGGGGGTATCGAAGCCGGTGCAGGAACATCACTCTGAGTGTAGCATACCGGTTCTGACGGCGTAGCATACCGGCTCTGACGACAAGGATGTGCTCGGAGGAGGAATCATCAAAACAGTTATAGGAACTGGCTCCGGAGCAGAGTGGGTCGGAGCCAAGAACAATTTGGCCAACACCGGCGACTGCAGGAGCCTCTGCACTACCCTATCAACATCCAAATCAGAAAGCCTGGAGGATTTGTTGGAGAGTGATGGAGATTGGGATTTCTTGTCTGGTGAACCATGCCTCACACTGGGCAACCGGCTCCGAATGGGTTCAAGAATAATGGGAGCCGACGCCAATTCAGTTAACACTGATAGCTCCTGCGGCCCCGAGGACAGTGGAGCAGAGGCGGTAGAGTCCAAAACAGTAATCTTCTCCGGAAGCTCCGAAGTGGCAGATGGAGCCGGAGACCTTTTCTTAGGCTTGGAAACTTTAGACTTTGACTGAGTACTAGAAGCAGAGTCTATAGCTTCCTCAAATGACGGTTTCAGAAGTCCCTTTAATATCAATTTATTTTTTCTCTCCTGAAGCACCCTAGGACTGAACGTGTGGCAAAAGCTACATGACCCCTGTAAATGGATGGCTCCGAGGCAGTAGACACACAGTGTCCATCATCCATCCATGATGAACATTTTATATCCACATTTGGAACATTTTTTAAAGCCAGAAGGCTTATGCTCCTTCTGATCCTTGAACATTTTATAAATAACGCTAGCGAAACACCTAGCCGCAACTTACAAAAAAGGGCAGGAAAACACACAATTTAGAACACCAGAAAAACCGTACTAAGCACACTCTGAGAACCTCTAAATGAAATGGTTCACACACAATTGAGAAACACTAGAAAAACAGTACTAGACACACACTAAGAACCTCTAACTGAAACGGTTCTTCTAGGGATTACACAGAAAAAACACAATGACACCAAAGGTTTATCCAACAACAGAGGGGAGGATTAGGTCCTTTAACTAAAACGGGCCTAGCCTGTTGGAACAGTCAAGGATACCAAAAATAACTATCACACTCGAGCACTGAAATCACACACAATTTAGCGATCAGTAACAAGAAATAGCTATTAAAATAGCTTTTGGGTCTGAACTAACAAATTTCTCAAAGAGAAATAGCAAAAAAGAAAGTACTTAGCCATAGCCAAGTAAGACCACGTCCGAGCTACACAAACTGCAAATGAGATCTGGGGATATGGAGCAGTGCACCATGGGATACCCTCTTTGCCCAGCCAATGAGAGACTTTGAGCTAGTAAAATCGGCCGAGTCAGAGCCGATATTCGGCTCAGAACCCACGGGTAAGAATGTAGGCGAGATAGGACTACATAACATCTACTGTTGCGTGCGCCAAAAGGAAGTCACCACCATATTTTTGGAGAATCATTCAGAATTTGTATAAAAACTCCGAGATATTACTGGAAAGGCATACATGATCATTCCTGTAGGCAGGGATGAGAAAGAATCGGTCTTCCAGGCCTGTTTGTAAGAAGACCTAGAGCAAAGTTTCTTTAGTTTCAGTTCTGAAAGGAGGTGAACAGATTTTTGAGGTGTTCGTCACAGTATCGATTCCTGCAAGACCCCGGGATGAATTTGTGAAGGGTCTGTTCTGGTCCTGCTGAGCTTGCCTGTATTCAGACTTTGCTCTGGCAGAATGCATGAAGCCTGAAGTGTCTAAATGAGCTGAATTGCTATCTCCGAGGCTATCATAGCAGATCTACAAAGAAAGCGAGACCTGGCACTCTGGTCTACCCATCGCAGAATCTCCCTCTTAACAAATCCCAGTACTGGGATATGAGAGGACAAAGGGTGTAGATGAAGACCCCAGACTGATGCTGTGGTACCACAGTATTTTCCGCATGTGGAGTCTGGCCAGGAGAAGCATAAGCATCAGCAATGCCATGTACCACAACATCCTGAGAAATTCCTTGCAGATAAATGGTTTTGATAGGAGAAACTCAAGAAAAACTGTTGAAACATCTCTACTTTATCTGGAGGAAGAAAAGCTCTTCCCAGGGAAAAATCTAATAGAAACCCAAGAAATAAGACTCTGAGAAAGGTGAGAGAAGACATCTGATAGTGACTTGAAAATCTTGACTGAGGAGCAACTTCTGAACAGTTGCGGACGTCCCCTGACAGCTGGCAAGAGAATCTGAAAAGATTAAGCAATTGTCCAAATAAGGAAAAATGTGAATGCCTGGAAGTTTGCAATAGGCAGAGACTGGCTCTAGATACTTTGTGAATACCCTTGGTGCAGTGAAAAGTCCAAAAGGGTATGATGGAGAACTGATAACATGAGCCAGGCACAGCAAATTGTAAGAAACACCTGAACTGTTTGTCACTGGAATGAAGTGAAATTCATCTTTTAAATCTAGCTTTATTTTGAAAGTTAGAGGATTCAGATACACGAGGGACTGAAAGAATTACATTTTGAACTCTGAAAACTTGAGAAAAAGATTTAGAAAACTGCAAGCTCGGTGGAATCAAGATTTAGAAAGGAAACCGTCTCGGAAGTTACAGGGTTTGATTCTCACCTTTGAAGGGCAATTGTTTAGGCTTAAAATGACCCAAAAATGCAGCTAGCCTAGTACTTATGAGTGGAACAAACCTCTAGGATCCTTCCCACTGAAATATCCTTGGAAAAAAGTCTTTGCCCAAGTGGCACTGAGGCACAGGTTCTACAACTCCCTGTGCCAGTATCTGGTGCAGAATGGGAGAAAAGACTTGATTCATTGGGCAAGAAGTAATTCCTAGAAAGGAAGGAGGAATTTCCATTGCCAACTGTAACCTTGCTGGATCTGTCAAACTATCTGGTGCCACAGAGAGAAAGAGATGAATCATCAGAGAGATAGACCAGTTGCCAATGTGGAAAGGGGAAGCCTGAACAATCAGTCATACTGGCTGAGTGGACTGTCCTTGACCTTTTTTATGCTTTTCCTTTCTTTTTAAATCCTCCTTGCCTTTGTTTGTTTACAATAAATTAAAACATTCCTTGCTACTTAAATTACTTATTGAAAAACGGAGCTGAAGAGGAGGAGAAATTTCTATCTGCTTTGAAAAGGAGGGTTGAAAATCTTGAGTTACTCCTTGAATCAGCTTTCCTCTCTTTTCACACTTCAACACCTTAGTTGGAGAAGGACCAGCTACAGTTTACTTATCTAAAGGAGAATTTAAAATTTCAATCTTAACATCTTCAGGGACTTTCGAAGAGCAAACCAAGCCAATCCCAATACTGAACCATAAGCAACAGCTCTGGAGGAAGGGTCATCAGCATCATAAGCACACTTTAAAGTATGCTTAGTAATATGAGAAGCAGATGTTTCAGACGCATTCAAAGAATTTTTGCCTCAGAAAAAAAGGTTATATATTAACTTCTGCATGTTTTCAAAAGATAAAAGTAAAAACTTTAGCATATGAGCTTGACGATTCAAAATCCTGAATATTAAAGCACTAGAGGGATTAGCAGCAGAAAACTGTTTGGCAAAAGCAGGTTTATATAAATAAATCATGTCTGACTCTGCTTTAGGATTGGAAAACAAATGCTAAATCACCTATAAAACTTGACAGACTCTACAAGTAGGAGACTGACTATCAGGTAAACTAGAAGGAGTGAGAAACACAATGTCTAAAAGCAGGCAACACACAGGGAGCAGCTGCAGATATGGGCATACCCAACTGTAATAAAGCTGAACACATTTTATTTGCCATATGAATTTCATTATGCTCCAACCAAAAAACGTTTTCATCTTAGATAAAGTCTCAGAAAAAGGAAGTTCTTCAGAAGGGAAATCTGAAAAGTACAGTTATGTACACTTACAATAAATGTAGATGTTCGAGTGTATTCACTGTTGCAGTCATTACATTTGGGTTATCTGCTTGCAGGTAGCCCTCAGTCAGCCTGATAAAGTCTTGGGTCCTGCGTCAGTTGCTGTCCCTTCTTCCATGACGTCGGGTCATCAGGGGTATAAAATATGCAGCCGACAACATTACATCAGTTTTTCTTGCCCCAGATGTCAGGTGCCCCCTTAATGGGAAGCAATTAAACATAAAAGCAGAAAGATATACCTCCAACAAAAAAGCAAATGCACCAAAAAGGCTTTTAAGCATAGCAAAGGAAAGTAGAGGTATAGCCAAAGTTAGGGGGGCTGGAGGGAGGGTAACCAGGACTGCAACAGTGAATACACTCAAACATCTACATTTATGGTAAGTGTACACAACTGTACTATGTTCTTCATGTTTCACTGTTGAAGTCATTACATTTGGGTAGATTCCCAAAGCTATGGTTGGGAGGAGGAATTTAGACAGCATTAGGGCCCGCTATAAGGCCTTGCAAGACTGCAGTGGCAAAGCCAGCTCTGGATATAGAGAAAATTGGCAAATGATAATGCTTTTTGAAAGTCTGTACAGAACTCAAGGTAGCAGCTTCTAGGATGTCCCTGGTAGGGACGCCTCTGAGAAAGGCTGTAGAGGTAGATGCAGCCCTGGTGGAGTGAGGTCTGATCCCCTGGGGGATAGGTTTTCCATGGTGCTTATAGCAGAAATTAATGCAATGGCTTATCCATTTAGAAATGGTTTGCTTTGAAATAGCCTTCCCCTCTGCCCCTGCAGCAAATGCCACCAGCAGTTATTCAGATTTCCTTTGAGGTTTAGTCCTGTCCAAGTAGAATCTAAGTTGTCTGTGCACATCTAGGGAATGCAGTATCCGTTCCCCTTTATTCTGTGGCTTGGGAAAGAAGGTTGGCAAATGAATGGACTGATTAAGAGCCGCACTGGATACCAACTTGGGCATGAAGGATGGATTGGTTCTGAGGGACACCATGTCCGCATGAAAGATGATGAAAGGCTCCACTGCCATAAGGGCCTGTAGTTCATATACCCTTCTAGCTGAAGTGATTGTTAAAAGGAAAGTTGTTTTGCAAGAAAGAAACTTTAAGTCTGCAGTAGCAGCTGGCTCAAAAGGAGGTAGAGTGAATCTCTCCAAGACAAAGTTAAGGTCCCCGGCTGGGGTTGGAGCTCTCCTGGGTGGTCTCAAATTTTTGGCCCTTCTGAGGAACTGCTTGAGCAATGGATGAGAGAAGAGGGGAGGTTCTGTGTTATAATGAGCTGAAATGGCTGAGGCGTGGATTTTAATGGAGGAAAAAGACAGGCCCTTGTGAAACATCTCAGTTAAGTATTATAAAATCTGAGGTAAATTGGGCACTGCTGTGAGATTGGTTCCAAGCACAGAATCTTTTCCATTTTTCAGCATATGATTTTCTAGTACTAGGCCTCCTTGCCTCTAAAATGATATCCATCACAGGTTTGCTGAGGGATCATAAAGGAGAGATTAAGTAATTAGCCAGGCTGCAAGGTTCAGTGTTGGAAGCTGAGTGTGCAGAATCTGGTTCTCCTGCTGAGACACAGGGAAGGAGTCTGAGGCAGGTGCCATGGAGATAATCGTAACACACTGCGCAGGAGGGGGTACCAGTGTTGGCGCGGCCAGTCTGGAGCAATCAAAATCATCCTTAGTTTGTCCTGTTTGATTTTTAGTAGTACTTTGGAGAGCAGAGGGGGAAGGCATAGACTGATAGGTTTTTCCAGCTGAAGGACAGAGCATCCACTTTCCAGGCTTGTTTGTGGGGAGTCCTTGTGCAAAATTTGTCCAACTGGTAGTTCTGGGGAGAGGCAAACAGGTCTATATCTGGGCTCCCCCCATTTGCCTGTCAACATGTTGAAAATCCTTGGTTCCAGTTTCCACTCGTGTGGGTCCATGAGGTTTCTGCTTAGTCCGTCTGCCAGTGTATTCAATTTTCCTGGAAGGAATTGAGCTTGTAGGTGCACTTGGTAGCTCAAGGCTGTGTTCCACAATGCCATGGCTAGTCTGCAGAGGGGGTAAGACTGTGCACCCCCCGCTTGTTTATGTACCACATAACAGTGGTGTTGTCCGTCTTTACCATTAGTTGTCCTGGAAGAATGTGGTCCTTGAACGCTGTCGGAGCATTCTGTACAGCTAACATTTCTTTTTGATTGATATGAAGATGCATTTGACTTGGGTTCCATTTGCCCTAAATGCACTTCCCTGCCAAGTGAGCCACCCCCATGCATAGTCTGATGCATCTGTTGTTAGGGTTTGGGCGGCAGGGGGTGGTGTGATAGGCAATCCCTTGTTTTGGTGGCAGGCCTCTGCCCACCAAAGGAACTCTAGGCATAGGCAAGGTATGATAGGAATCATTGTTTCTAGGTCTTGAGAATGTTGACACCATATGCTTTTTAGATACAACTGTAGTTTCCTCATATGCAGTCTTGCATATGGAATTAGAAGAATGCAGGAGGCCATGAACCCCAAGGCTTGCAGTATTTGTCTTGCAGACAGCAGGGTTTTTGTGGCCACTTGTTTGAAGTAGGTTGTCAAATGAATTTGCTTTTCTGGCGTAAAGTAAGCCATCTGGGAAGTTGTATTCAAGCTTGCTCCCAGGAATATAATTTGTTGACAGGGTACCAGGTGTGATTTCTTTTCGTTTATGGTGTACCCCAGACAAGTTAGAACCCTTTTTACAAAAGCCAGATGATTCAAAAGCATGTCCTGGCTTTCTGCCTGAATTAGACAATCGTCCAGGTATGGGTATATTTGAATATTTCTTTGCCTGCAAAATGCAATAACTGGAGCTAGGCACTTTGTGAACACCCTGGGGGCAGCAGATAAGCCAAAGGGCAGTGCAGAGAACTGATAGTGCATGTAGCCTGCTTTGAAGGGTAGGTATCTTCTGCAAGATTCCCTGATTGGGATGTGCAGGTATGCTTCTTTTAAATCTAGTGTTGCCAACCAGGTATCTTTGCCTAGCATAGGAAGTAACTGGTGAAGAGTCAGCATCTTGAATTTTGGAATCTCCAAAAAGGTGTTTAGAGTAGACAGGTCCAGGATAGGACGCCATAAATGGTCTTTTCTGGGTACCAGGAAAAGTCTCGAGTAGAAACCTTGTCCCTTTTCCTCTTCTGGTACCAGTTGAACAGTCCCCATGCTTAAGAGAGAAAGTACTTGTTTTGGGGCCTCTGCCCACTGATTTGGGAGTAGGTCCGGCCACCCACTTGGTGTTGGCAACGTGTGGAAGTGAAATCTGTATCCAAGACCAAGAAAAACGCTGGGAGCCCCCGATGGAGGAACGTATCCAATAAATGAAATAATCCAAGTGGAATGAATAAACTGAGTTTTAATAACTCCACGTAAACACATACACTAGTACATTAATGCTTTCAGTGAAACAAATGCGTTTTCGTAAAAAACTTCATCAGACAAAGCAAAACCAGTTGGAAACAGTTTAGACAATTTAAATAGTTAATTCAAATGAAACTTGCATTTCCCCATTGGCTCCCACATTAATTGAATGATTAATTCAGAGGTAAAATCATTACTTTAAAGGAATATGCTTTGTAATGATGCAATGTATTGCTATGTAGAGTGATACATAAATAAATAAATAAATATTTATTTATACTATAATAAAATAGGGACTGAATGTAACATATATATGTAAAATTGTTTAAAATGTGTGTACTTATATGTGTATAAAGTATATTTATAAAAAATTGTATAAAATATTTTAATAAAATATTGGCTGAGCCACCGGAGGTCGTGTCCGATGATGTGTTTCACCCTTCTTCCAAGGGTGAATTCAGGAAGATGATTGGTCAATTATCGCAACTCATAGAACTACTTACTCCAGCATGCACAGCGTTTGTTACGCTGACGTCTACCCTACAAATCAATCAGGAAGCGGCGAGAGTGGCTCCTTCCACGGCTACCAAGGGTTATGTTGGTTCTCACAACGCTGCTATTTTCAAAAACGTTTGCACGGCGAGGGACCTTTTGGATACTCCCTCCATCTTTCGTACACAAGAGGACCGGGACTGTATACCATCAGTTACCGAGGACAATCATGTACGAGACCCAACAGGTGAATTGCCTTCCTTAAACAAACCTGATGTTTCTGTTAATAAGTCTACACTAAACTTTCAAGATATTTTACACAAAAATTATGGTTTTGGTCCCTGAACCAACAGGGATTCTAATCAGGCCAAAACACCAACTTACAAGGACAATTTAGATAAGTTGTACTATCTTATGGACAAGTACAAAAAACTGGAAGTAGACAATGTATATTTTAATGAATGTTTAAAGCACAAAATAGTCCGCAAGGGACTTAGAATTTGTAAATTTCCAAACAAAGTACAGGATGGTATGGAATTTTACAAAAACCTTGTTAATATTTTCAACAATTGTGGCTTGGAAATTGTGAGAGCTATTATTGATGAGAATGAAAGAGAAAAAACACTGTTGGTTAAAGACATGGAACGGGTTAATGACCACATTCTTCAAGATTTACTGTTTTCAGTTGAAAGTGAAAGAAAGAAATACTTTGACATTTTTTCATATGTTGATAGGAATTGTCACACTAATATCAATCGTAAGCAGGGTAAATTGGATAGGGACCATAAAGATTACAATGAAGGGAAAGCATATACCAAACCTAGAATTTTTTATCACAACCATTCACCTCAATACAATGCTTCTGATACAGTTTTTAACACAGATGACCATTACGAGTTTGGTAACCATGACAATGATGAAAACTTTTTTGAGCCAGACATCCCTTTAGAACAAATTCAGTCCCCCCTACCCCGACGTTCCAAGAGAATTCGCAACAAACCTTACGTCCACTACAATTACAATTACGGGAAACAGAGGGAAGGGAGGGGATGGAATTAGATACAACATCTAGTAATAATATTTCGATTTCAGGTTCTGTTTGTTCATGTCATGGTTATAACATTTTCAATTACAGTACAATTTCTGTGAATATTAATCCCTTTTACTTATTTTCTAAAGGATTTAAATACATCCCTTCAAGGAAAGCTAATCTGTCTAGAACCATCATTGATTTGAAGATGTTTATTAGAAAGAAAAATCTAGCTCTTATGTTTCATAATGTTTCTAACATCTTACCTTCCACTATTTCCCTAAAAAAACCCAGTACATTCAACCCACCCTTACATCCCCAATTAAAAAATCTTGAGAACGTCATGGAGAGGGAAATTAGGAAAAATACAATTAAGCATAAGGTTTTCAAGAACCTCTCTAACGAAGAACACGACTTATTGAAAGAATTAACCAATGATCATTCCATCAGGATCATGCAACCTGATAAGGGTGGGGGCACGGTACTTATGGATGCATTATTATATGAATCCAAGATGAAGGAAGAACTGAGTAATACAGACAAGTATGTTTTGGTTTCACTTAATGAAGTGCATATTGCCTATTCCAAGATCCAATGCTTGCTTAATGACTTGTTGCTTGAAGGATCTATTTCCTTGGAAAGTTTTAATTATTTACTTAACAAAACACCGAGAGTACCTTCAGTGTTTGGGATACCCAAGGTACACAAAAATGTTACGGATCCACCTCTTAGATTGATTGTGGCTTCTGAAGGAGCCATTATTTCTCCATTAGCCAAATTTGTGGACCATCAGTTAAAAGAACTTTCAGGCTTGGGTGATTCCACACTGAAGGACTCTTGGGATTTTTTGAGAATTTTAAAACCAGAAGTTTACCGAGATAATTTATTGTTCATTACTCTTGATGTTATTGATTTATTGGGAAGCATACCACACGACATAGGTTTATTGTGGTTGGAGGAATATATGGTTACTTTTGGTTCTTTTTCACACAATGATTTTGTTACTACCCTTGCCTTGATGGAAACTATTCTAAACAACAATTTTATGTATTATCAAGGAGAATTTTTTAAACATCGTGGTGTGGCAATGGGGGCCCACTGTGCCCCCACTTATGCCAACATTGTTATGTCTTGGTGGGAGCACACTTTCATATTGAACAGCAGATACCAAGATTGCTGGATCTTATATAAGCGTTTTTTAGATGACATCTGTATATTTTGGACAGCAGGGGAAGAAAAATTTTTGGAATTTTTGTCATATATCAAGAATACCACTAGTTTTTTGGATTTCACTTATCAAGTGGATTATGACACATTCAACTATTTGGATGTCAATATTTCTAAACTAAATGGTAGATTTTCATCTAGGGTATACAGAAAACCGACATTCTCCAACTCTTACCTGCACTTTCATAGTGGGCACCCTTTCTTTCAAAAGAAAAACTTAGTTAAAGGGCAATTTGTCAGAATAAATCGGATGACATCGGAAGACAGTGAATTTTTATTAGAATGTGATCATGTATGTAATATGTTTGCGGACAGGGGTTATCCATTACCATTGTTGAATGAATTGAAACAGGAAGTTAAAAAAGGTAGGTTAGATAGATTTTTTCCTATATTGGGACAAGCCATTCCTACCACTCCTGGTACCTTAACAAACATTACTAACAACAGACAAGATACTTATGTATGGGATTACAATGGAGATTCAAATGTTATCAAGAATGTGGTTGGTAGGGAATGGAAAAAATTCCTTGAATTTACAGATTTGGAACCCTTACGAAATATTTCATTAACATTTACCTATAGAAGGGCTTTAAACTTTAAAAACATCTTTGAAAATAAAAGCAGAAACAAAAGTCGAGAAAGGGTAGGCACCTTCAAATGTGGGTCCTGTTCTCAGTGTTGTTATTTGTTTAATGGATCCAAGTTGGATTTGACAAGTAGAAATAGAACACTACACAGTGATTGTTTTGCTAACTGTCATACTTATGGATTAATGTATCTTGCTTTATGTAAATTATGTTGTTCCTTTTATGTCGGTAAGACTGAAAGGAAATTGAAAGCACGTATTTACGAACACTGTTATGAAATTAGCAAACAAAATCACACAAATGCATTATATCGTCATAAAATTACTTGTCAAGAGGCTACTTATTTATTTTTTGTATTAGAAGTAGTTGATAAAGATACCAGGGGGGGCATGTGGGAAACTCGGTTAGAATACCGAGAACTTTTTTGGCAAACCATTTTGGATGCAACTACCCCCCCCCTGGATTAAATGATGCCATTTCAATCAAACCAGTGTTAAAACTAAGGCAAGCTAAGTTATGATCCACTGGATAGATTTATTATTATTTGATTTTTTATTAAAATATTTTATACAATTTTTTATAAATATACTTTATACACATATAAGTACACACATTTTAAACAATTTTACGTATATATGTTACATTCAGTCCCTATTTTATTATAGTATAAATAAATATTTATTTATTTATTTATGCATCACTCTACATAGCAATACATTGCATCATTACAAAGCATATTCCTTTAAAGTAATGATTTTACCTCTGAATTAATCATTCAATTAATGTGGGAACCAATGGGGAAATGCAAGTTTCATTTGAATTAACTATTTAAATTGTCTAAACTGTTTCCAACTGGTTTTGCTTTGTCTGATGAAGTTTTTTACGAAAACGCATTTGTTTCACTGAAAGCGTTAATGTACTAGTGTATGTGTTTACGTGGAGTTATTAAAACTCAGTTTATTCATTCCACTTGGATTATTTCATTTATTGGATACATTCCTCCATCGGGGGCTCCCAGCGTTTTTCTTGGTCTTGGTTTTGGTTTTTATTGCTGGCATCTTTACAGATTACTAGTGAAATCTGTATCCCTGGGACACTATATTTAAAAGCCATTTGTCCTGGGTAATGAGTTTCCAAATTCTTTGCATGAAGAGCAGTCTTTCCCCCCAAAGGGGTAGTCAGTTGATAAGTGCTTGGAAATTTTAAAAGGAAGTCATTGAGACAGTTTACCATAGGGGGGAGTCTTATTATTCCCAGACTTGGAAGTGGAGGCCCCCCACTGCTTAGTTCTGCGAGTCCCCTGGGACTAAAACCTAGGGATTTTGCTGTGTCTGGGCTTGACTTGAGAAGACCTGGAAGGGGCTGGAAAGGACCAAGTCTTAGAGGGCCTGTGCCTACTAAATCTAGGAGGCTGAACTTGTAAAAAATCAGTTTGCATAGATTTAGCTTTATCTTCCATCTTTTTAAGAACTTCCTCAGTCTTGTTGCCAAACAGGCAGTCCTGATTTAAAGAAGCATCCAACAATTTAGCTTAAACATGATCAGGCAAAGATTGCTACTTAAGCCAAGCATGCCTTCTGATTACAGACCCAGTGACAGCAGCCCTGTAAGAGGCCTCTAATGAATCAAAACCACATTGCAAAGTATGTTTTCCAACTTGTTCGTACAATGCATTAAATCCTGTAATTCTTTATTTTCCACACAGTCAGGAATCAACATCATTTTCTGTTTAAGAAGTCCAATAACATGTTGCTGATATTTTAACATATGAAACTGGCAGTTTAAAGCCCTAATGGCCAAGGTTGCAGAAGTGTAAACCTTCTTACCCCATCTATCCAGCGCCCTGGAGTCTCTATCAAAAGGGGTAGGATTTTTAGCAGTAGAAGCCTTAATGCCCTTGGGCCCCTGTGAAATAGTCTCTGGATCTGCAATAGGATTTTTGAAAAGGAACTTGTGGGACTCAGGGACCCTGTAGTATCTGTCAAGTTTTCTGGGAGCAGGAGGCAGGGAATCAGGGGCCAAACTAGATTCCGAGAAAGCATCATCAACAATGTCTAGTACAGGAGGAATAGATAAAGGCCTATGCTGAGGTAGGAGAAGGAAATCCTCAAGCCTCTTTTTTGAATCAGAAAAATCCTGGCTTTCCCAGTGGAAATGCTCCCTTAGAGTATGTAAGGTTTCCCCAAAAGAAAAATCCTCAGGAGGGGAAGCAGAGGGAATAGTCCTCTGCATCAGAGTCCTCATAAGTAGGCAAGGGCAAATCCAGATCATCAGAAGAGTCAGAAAAAAACGAATCTTGATCAGAAGATTCATAATCAACTTCAGTCCTAGGCCTCTTACAACGGGGGGGGGGGGGTACCCCTGATTAGAGTTATTAGATCTTCAACCATTCTTATCATTTTTTTTTAGGCTTAGAGGCCTGAGCATGTGGCCTGGGCATTGTTTTTTTAGGCCTAAGTAAAGGAGGAGGCGTCTGTTTAATATGCAAGTCCCTAGGCCTGAATACACCCTCAGAGGCCGATGCCTGCACAGCGGCTCCGGACACATCCAAGGTGGAGACATCCACATGTTCCATAGTTAAAGCATCTTGCGGCATACCAGACTCCAAATGAGTCTCAGTAGAGGCCTGCGAATCAGAAGTAGCGGGTATCAGGGGCTGCGAAAGCACCTCGCTGAGTACCGGCGAACTGGCGATTGGCTTAGGAGAAGCGTTGTCGGCAATTTTGGACCTCGGCGGCCTGTCTCTGTCTTTATCTTTGCGTTTTTTCAGAATTCCAGTAGTCGGATGGCTAACCGATGACATTTCTGGATAATTAAACTGAGAACCGAAATATTTAGAGGCGAAAATATACCGACAACGGATGGCGCGCTGATGAAATAAAGCAAAAAAAACGACAGCAAGGTACATAGTGGTCAGGGCCTAGGCAAGGAATACAGTATGAATGAAAATCTTTATGAGGTATTTGCTTTCCACAAGTAATGCAATTAACTTTTACTGACATCGGTAAGGAGCAAGAAAAAGTTTCCCCAATGGGGTACTTAGCTTTATTTGAAGACTAGGGATCAGGTGCTATATAGGGCAAAAAAAAAAAGAGCAGTAAAAAGACACATCATGAAACATCTGGGGGACATCAGAAATGGGAGAGTAGAGAATGTAGTAGCAGATCATTTCTTTAGGTTTCATGAAAATTTAGAATCCAGTTTCTTTTTTAGTGTGTTGGCTAGGCCCCATGCTTGTCAGGGAAAAGAATGTTTGAGCAGGTTGTTGTTGTTAGAAACCAAATTAATAATCAATTTTTGTACTTTGTATCCCAGGGGGTTAAATCAGGACATTAATTTGAATGTTAGGTGAGGATTATGTAATAACAAAAAGATTTTTTTTTAAATTTTCAAACATTGTTAATATTCATGTACCAAATGTTTATAAATTTGGTTAATGGGATGCACTGTCACTTTAATTCAATATATTCAGTGAATGTAATTAAGATTTTGTTCATGGTTTAGTATAAAAGAAAGCCATGTGGTGTAAATGTTATTCCTTGAAGGCATAAGCTAAGGTACCGGATGCACATGTAAAACTTCAATTTTACTTCACTGTGTGGGCTGCCTGCAATCATTTTCGACCAAATGTAATTCGACTAAAAGCAGTAGACCCATAGATTTTATTTATATATATATATATATATATATATATATATATATATATACACACACACACACACACACACACACACACACACACATATACATAGGCATACATATATATGTACACAGACACCCATACACAAACACTCACTATACATCCCCGCTACTTACTTATAAATACCAACTCAGAGATCCCACAACAGTGGGGAAAAGGAGAATCTCCCTTTTCCACTGAATGCAGATCTCAAGCACAAAGACCAAAACTGTGTCCACAAATGCTGTTCGACAAAATGGTATTTGAAAAAATAAAATATAACCCATTTTATAAATTTATATATATAAACTCACACACACACACAGACAGACAGACATACACACACACACACACACACACACACACACACACACACACACACACACACTATACATGACAGTGGGCAGTGTGCACCTGGCTTGACTCAAAACAGAATTCAATAATCCAAATTTATGGCCTCTTTCAACCTGCCACATGCTGATAAGACAGCTCTAAAGCAGAAATTACAGCAATCTTCCACCAAGCCCAAGATAACTAAACACACATTTTGAACAGTTAAGACAGCTCTGTAGCAACAACTATAGTAATCTTGCCATACCCCCCCCAAAATAATCATCCCTTTATAAGTAGTCATCTCAGACACCTATCCAGACAGGTAACACCACCTCTTCAGTCTCTGTATCCAACCAAACTACTTTCCCACCTAAACAACGCCCCTGCCCCCACCCCCATTCAACAAATAGGAGCCATGGAAAAGCACTCTCCTGCAGTTTCTGTAGACAGCCTGATTGAGATAAGTATCTTGAGACAGTGTAAGAATTGTCTCATGCTTTCGACTACCTACTACTCAAACAGCACAACACAGTGTGTGAGATTTATTTTACTTAATATCACTGGAGGATAAAGGCTCCCACACTGTCAGGATTGTTGTGAAGATCAGCAGCAGCTCTCCTCACAGCACACCTCTCCACAACTCACACAAAACACAAAGTACATCATATGCCGAGATTCTAAAGCTTAATACTATATGAAGAGGGGCACGATGGAGCTCTTTTAACTACGTGACCCTGGCTGGTATGAGCCTAGCAGCAGTTCCTAAAAGAAGCAAGTGCAGAGCAAACCCTAAAAATAAACTGCAATGGAATAATCACAGCATAAAGGTTTATAGCAAAAGGAAGAAAACAGCCAAAAATAAATAATACCCAGCAAAATAAGAATCTAATCATCAAATTAACAAAGCAACTTGAGAACATAATAAAAGCTAACAAGGTCTAATCTGAGAAATAAATAGCCACCATGGCCAAGGATAACAACATGGAAACTATCAATATAGCAAACCTACTAGCTGACAAATTATACTTAAACTCCACCCTCCCACCTCCAGTAATCTCAAGGAATTAACAAGAAATCATACAACCCCAGCTATCATACAGGACTAAGTCCTGGAGACAATCTCCACGGCCAAAAATATGGCTTTTATGGTCCCTGACAATATCCAGGATGCATCCAAAGCAGCATAAAACAAAATATTTTTATGCCCCTAACAGTTTTCAACCTCTGCCTCCAAAATGGCTTTGTACCAAGTGAATGGAGGATAGCAACAGTCACACCCCGTACGAGTAAGGGTCATCCAACAACCTGGACAATTAATGTCCCACAAGCTGACCAGCCTCATATGTAAAGCTATAGAAAAACGTATTAATGGAACTAATCAATAAGGACATGGGAAACCTCAAAGCGCTAGACCCATCACAGTATAATTTTGTCAAGGGCAGGTCACATCTACTCAATGTAGTGGACTTTTTTGAAAATGTCACCAAAGTGATGAAGACAGTACCTACTACTTAGTTTGATCTGGCATTGTACTTGACATTATATCACACACTGGCCTTGCCAAAAAATAAGTTATGTTCTTACCATAATGTTCTATCTGTGTTGTTGATCTTCATTCATTCATTACTGATGGGTGTCGGTTCCATCATCGAAACAGAGTCGGCCATCATACCAAGCTCATGCCAGCCAAAAAACTCTCAAGCTAAGCCTTTACCCATAGTGACCCTCTCCATATTACCCCAGATCTCATTTGCCATGTACGAAACAAGACATATCAGGCCAGCTCTCAGCTAAGTCATTTTTTTTCTTATCAAAAAAGAGTTTCTTATTCAATTTTTCTCATCTTCTCTAATTTCTCTTTCTATAGTATATTTGTTGCTATTTGTGTGCCTCTCTTCTCCTTTTCTCTTTTCTACCAGAGTTGGTACTCCTTGTACCATCACTGGTATGGGCCTTTCTGTACTTATCTTACCATTGCTGCTATTATATCCTTGCTGGCATTCTATCCTTTCTAATTAAAAAAAAAAAAAAAAAAAAAAAAAAAAAACCCTTAATTATTTAAATTCGATACTTTCCTGTCTGTTCTTTGATTGGATTTCCTGTCTACATATGTCGGATAAAAAAAAGGTACCATGGGCTTTAAACACTGTGATCAGTGTAGTAGAAAAATGTCCAATGTGGATAACCACACTTCTTGTGTCTATTGTTTAGGGGTGCCTCATCTTTCTGTGAAACCCCCTTGTGACATCTGCAAAGCGTTCAGCTCCCATATGCTAGCGGAGCACAAAAATAAACTAATGCTGAAAGGATTGTTGAAGTCTCCTTTCGCGGAGGCTATCTCTGAGTCGGAGGGCTTACCCCTTCCCAAGAGGGAACACAAAAAGGGGAGCAAATCATTACCCTCCTCTCCTCATGACTCTGAAACTAAGTAAGTTGGAACCAAGACAAAGCCCATAAATTGGCAACATCTTCAACTCCACGGCCTAAACCTCAGACTTCAGCACCGGCCTCAGTTCCAAGACAACAAACAGCTTTGATGCCAAACTAGGGATAAATCCCTACATCACCCAATGGATTGGAACTGGCTCACAGAGAGGACTCCAAGTCTAGATAGGGTTTGCCACTACAGCAAAAAGACCCATCAAGGCTGAGGTCCCACAGTGCTCTGTTCTGTAGCCACTCTTAACATCAAGAGTCTATGGCTGACCAAGTTTGCAGATGACTGCAAACTGGGAGCGGTCAGTGAATAACCCATGATTCAGTGATTCTACAAGAGGGTTTGTCCCTAACAAATAACTGGTGTCAGAATCATGGACTAAAACTAAATGA